>NC_135894.1:89563683-89652701 GCF_964194155.1 Cetorhinus maximus
CTCAGCCCGCCAACAGCAGGGCACATTTCCTGCCATCGGTCAGTGGGGAGCTAATTGTAATACATCAGAATATAATGAAAAGGCCATCCCGCCAGAATCTTGGAATCGGGCCTTATCGTTGCTCCCAATGCGGTCTCCTCTACATTGGAGAGACCAAACGCAAACTGGGCGACCGCTTTGCAGAACACCTGCGGTCTGTCCGCAAGAAAGACCCAAACCTCCCTGTCGCTTGCCATTTTAACACTCCACCCTGTTCTCTTGCCCACATGTCTGTCCTTGGCTTGCTGCATTGTTCCAGTGAAGCCCAACGCAAACTGGAGGAACAGCACCTCATCTTCCGACTAGGCACTTTACAGCCTTCTGGACTGAATATTGAATTCAACAACTTTAGATCTTAAACTCCCCCTCCCGCCATCCCCACCCCGTTTCTCCCCCCTCCCTTTTTTTTCAATAATTTATATAGATTCTTCTTTTCCCACCTATTTCCATTATTTTTAAATCTAAAACTAAAACTTTGTTAGTCTTTCCACCCCACCCCCACTAGAGCTGTACCTTGAGTATCCTGTCTTCCATTCTTAATTAGCACTTCTCTTAGATAATATCACCACCTTCAACACCTCTTTGATCCTTTTGTCTGTGACATATTTTGATTATCTGCTCCTATCACTGCTTGCTTATCCCTACAACCACCCCACCCTCAACTTCTCTCTCCCCCCGCCCCCCCACCTTAAACCAGCTTATATTTCACCCCTCTCCTAACTATACTCAGTTCTGCCGAAGGGTCATGAAGACTCAAAACGTTAACTGATTTCTTCTCCACCGATGCTGCCAGACCTGCTGAGTTTTTCCAGGTAATTCTGTTTTTGTTTTGGATTTCCAGCATCCGCAGTAGCTTTTAGCTTTTTGTCTTTATCTCAGTGTTTTAAGCCTATTGTAAGACCCTCTTTCCTGTTTACCTGACTAGAGATTGACAACGGACTAGTCCCACTCTCTCCGGCTAGTGGGAAGTATAACTCGCAAGCCTTCACAAAGACCCTGGAGGTTAATTGAAAACAGTTGTGCCAGGAGCATGCACAAGCCATTTGTTAAAAGTCATTCACAGTTTTGGGAGTCATTGCATTATTACTGCAGGGCTAACAACTCTTTATTGTGTCCATCACCATGGAAGGAAAACAGCCAATGCACCTCATCAAACAGCAAACTAGAACAATCCCAAACTGAACTGAGTGCCTGGGAGTTTCCACATGGGAACCAAATGGGAATTCTTACAGAGAACAAAATGCAATAGCCCACCAGGGGGGCAGGATACTGAGGTCAGCGAGAGGGGGGCGGGGGCGGCGAGTGGGGGGTGGGGCCAGCTCGCTGATGTATAAAATGACGTGGGCGGAACTCCCACCTGTGCCCACACTTCCTGCACCCGCTCCTGCACCTCCCCCCACTACACCTCCCCCCCCTGCACCTCCCCCCCCTGCACCTCCCCCCCTGCACCTCCCCCCACTGCACCTCCCCCCCCTGCACCTCCCCCCCCTGCACCTCCCCCCCTGCACCTCCCCCCCTGCACCTCCCCCGCCCGCACTTCCCCCCACTGCACCTCCCCCCGGCACCTCCCCCCACTGCACCTCCCCCCCCTGCACCTCCCCCCCTGCACCTCCCCTCCTGCACCTCCCCCCCCCGCACTTCCCCCCACTGCACCTCCCCCCCTGCACCTCCCCCCGGCACCTCCCCCCACTGCACCTCCCCCCCTGCACCTCCCCCCCCTGCACCTCCCCCACTGCACCTCACCCCCTGCACCTCACCCCCCCGCACTTCCCCCCACTGCACCTCCCCCCCTGCACCTCCCCCCCTGCACCTCCCCCCCTGCACATCCCCCCCTGCACATACCCCCCTGCACATACCCCCCCTGCACATACCCCCCATGCACATACCCCCCTGCACCTCCCCCCCTGCACATCCCGTTTCCCCGCCCCCCCCTGTCCGGGGGAGGAATGTCTCCCCAATGACACCTACTCAAAATCATAAGTTGCCCAAACTTGTTTGCAATAAACACGAAAAGGGTCATTAACTTGTCATTTTCAATTAATCATTTTCGTTGAGCAATATTCAGCTCAACACGTTAACCCTGTTTCTCTCTCCCAATAGCTGCTGGACTGGCTGAGATTTTGGCCTCGATTTATTTGTCTGTTACATCAAGACTTTTTTCTTCCCCCCTTTATTGAAGTAACCCATCTGCGAAGTGGATTTTCCCAAATGTGAATAGAAAGTGGAACTGCACAGGAATCGTCACCAAAAGATAGAAATTTGCGAGGCGCAGCCCAGCGAGTCATTTTAATCCGGTTTACCGGGTGGTGAACCACGGACCAGACTTTAACCGGTAAAAGATTCATTGATTTGAAGGAAAAGGAAATCTGTACCAAGAGCATTTTCCAATAAGGTAAGTTTTCATTACAGCAAGGCATGTTTTGTTCTTGAGAGCTCACTCATTTGTTTGTGTACGTTTAGTTACCAAGTTACTCAATGCTTTTGCGATGCACAATTTCTTCTTATTCCAGCCGCTGTGACATTTTTCCTGTGAGCAAATTCATCGTCGTGATCACTTTCCAAAGTGTTTAGAAAACGGATATAGCCACATTTGAAACTTCTTAAAAACAATTATGCTGCTGGGGGCTTTCACATCCTCACTTTGTATTCTGTGCCCTCCACAACTCATCGAAACTGCCCAGTTTGCCATCATTAAATACCCTCCAACTGCCCCGGTCTCTGCACAGCAGCGCAAGGAATAAAACTTACTTTTCAATAAGTCTAGCAGTAAGATGAACCTCCCAATGATGACCTAATCGATCATCAGGAATTCTAAGTGTACATGACTATCACTGCTTTCATTTCGGCATCATTGACTTGATGTCCATTGACAATTGCGGTTCCTTACCTTAGTGAATTCGGCAATAAACATTGGTCAGAGATTAAAAACAAAAAACTACTGCGGATGCTGGAAATCCAAAACAAAAACAGAATTACCTGGAAAAACTCAGCAGGTCTGGCAGCATCGGTGGAGAAGAAAAGAGTTGACGTTTCGAGTCCTCACGACCCTTCAACACAACTGTGTTCTGTTGAAGGGTCGTGAGGACTCGAAACGTCAACTCTTTTCTTCTCCGCCGATTCTGCCAGACCTGCTGAGTTTTTCCAGGTAATTCTGTTTTTGTTTTAATATTGGTCAGAGTTGTTTCTAGACCCTCAAAGAGCAGTTGTAGTGTAGCTAGGGCAACATATAAACCAGGCAACTAGAGGCGCGTGTAATAAGGACAATATAGTAATAAAGGGGAACCTTAATCTTCATTGACTGGGCAAACCAAACTTGCAGAAATAATGTGGAGGATTAGTTCATAAAATGTATATAAGACAGTTTTATAGATCAGTATGTGGAGGAACCAACTAGGAAATAGACCAATTTGGATCTAATATTGTACAATAAGAGAGGATTAATTAATAACCTTGTAGTGAAGGAGATTCTAGGAATGTGACCATAATATGATAATTTTTTATAATGACCATGAAAGTGATTTAATTTTGCCTCAAGCTAGGAACTAAACAGACTTCCTGGCACCAGCTGTAATAAAATTGTACTCAGGCAATGCAACCTTACAATGTAAATTGTATAACAGGGACAAACTGTTACACAATTTAGATAAAAGGTGAAGTAACCACTGCAGTACCTCTGAGGTCAGTTAACACAGAATTAGCATACAGATGGGGTTAATGACTAGGATAAAAGCAAAAAAACCTGCGGATGCTGGAAATCCAAAACAAAAACAAAAATACCTGGAAAAACTCAGCAGGTCTGGCAGCATCTGCGGAGAGGAACACAGTTAACGTTTCGAGTCTGAATGACCCTTCAACAGAGCTAAGTAAAAATAGAATATAAGCTGGTCCCCCCCCCCCGCCCCCTCCTTAAACCAGCTTATATTTCACCTCTCTTCTATTTTTACTTAGCTCTGTTGAAGGGTCATTCGGACTCGAAACGTTAACTGTGTTCCTCTCCACAGATGCTGCCAGACCTGCTGAGTTTTTCCAGGTATTTTTGTTTTTGTTTTTAATGACGAGGAGGTAAGAACAAAGTTATGTACCTGCAGCCCAAGGCAATCAAGTAATATAAAGAATGAGCATTCTCTTTCCAAAAGTTAGAGCTCTCGGGTCAGTTGGAAGTCCATTACCTTGAAGGAAGCCTATGAGGATCAAATCTGATGGTTGTAATATCCACAGGTATTGTATTTAACATAAAACTTTAGAACAGTTATCTAAGAACAATATTATTAGTCAATATAGATGAAAGCTTGTTGTTGAAAACTACTGGCACTAGAGTTAGGCGGAGGATTTTGATGCAGGACTGGGAACGATATCATTATTATTGCCACAGAGATTCCGCTTTCAGATGCCTCCCAGTGACTCTATAAACTTCGGCAGGGTCAGGGCTGGAGGGGCACCATTGGGCTTAATTATTGATATGTTTTTATAACATGATTGCTCGTACACATGAATCTATAAAAACATAACATTAGTGTGTCTGTGTGTCCTCACCCATTGCTGTGATTGGAGACAGAGCTCGGGGAAAAGCTCTGTGCTGGAAATGCTCTTTGACCTGACCCTTCCCAGGGGCACTGCGCTATAAGAAGAATTTTGTGCTTATTTTCACTCTTTCTAATCCAGTGGGAACTAGTGAAGCAGTGAACCAGAAAAGGTTTTGTGGTCAATAAAAATGTTTGTTTGAAGAGAAATCCAAGATTTCTCCTCCTCTCGATCAAAGAACCAGAGGTCCCATTCGTTGGGAAATATCCAATACCCACACAATGGAAACAGGGTGGGTTTCACAGGCCAATGGGCAAGTCAAACCTGGACTTCACATGGTGATTGGTTCAGAGCAACTAACACGGTGTACGTTAATTGGAAAATCTGCTTTCTTTCCACAGAGTGTTTGCTCTTCAAAAAATGGCTATCTTTTGCGATAAGTATGAGGATAAAGTTCGTACTTACATTAATGTCATTGATGAGATGAGATCAATGGGTATAGATAAGGAGTTTTCTCTACCCACCATCGCTGTGATTGGAGACCAGAGCTCGGGGAAAAGCTCTGTGCTGGAGATGCTGTCTGACGTGGGCCTTCCCAGGGGCACTGGTAAGAAGAATATTGTGCTTACCTTTATGTCACAATCAGCACCTTCTTTAACCTTTAACACTACCATTAACACTCCCATTGTCTCGTGTCCATGGCATCTTCGTCCATCTCTCCCTGAGCTCCCACCTACCCCGGACCTTCTATTCTGCTCCACCTGCTGCACTCCCCTTTAAACAGTATAAAATCCATCACATTTCTACTTCTCTTTACCTCCGAAGAAGAGTCACACGGACTCGAAATGTTAACTCTGTTTCTCTCTCCACAGATGCTGCCAGATCTGCTGAGCTTGTCCGGCACTTTCAGTTTTTATTTCAGATTTCCAGCATCCGCTGTATTTTGCTTTTATTTATTATAGAATATTGTGCATATTTTTTCTCTGTCTAATCCATCTGCCCTTTACAATATCAGAAGTTCTGGGGCTTTTAGAGATAATGGGAGAAGGTGCCTTAAGATGAAGAGTATCGCTGATGCAAGAAGCATACTTTAGGGATAATTGGGATTTTCAGTTTGGATAGTATCATAAAGGCAAAGTGGAAGAAGAATTCGGGAAATGTGTACACAACAACCTTCATGAAGAGTATGTTTCCAGCGGAAGGAAGCAGCGCTGGATCTCATTCTGGGGAACAAAGTAGGGCAACTGAGCATGTTACAGTCAGGGAGATTTTGTGGAAGAATGGTCATACTATCAGTAGGTTTAGAGTAGTTATGGAAAAGGATAAAGAACATTCAGGTGTGGGAGCATTTAATTGGATGAGGGCTAATTTCATGTGAGTTGGAAAGGGATCTGGTCCAGGCGGAATAGAATTGCAGGCAAAACGTCAATTGAGCAACCGGGGACCTGCAAAGGCGACATAGTTTGAGTACAGAGGGAATGGCAGGGCATCTAAATCTAGAGACCCCTGGATGGCTAAAGATATATGGCAACATTTCCACCCCCCCCCCTCCCAAATCGGGGGGAATATACAGGAGCGGGCGCAGGCGGGCGGGTTCCCAATTGGTGCCCCCGGTCAGGGGTGCGCCGCCATTTTACGTGGGCAGGCCCATTAAGGCCCGCCCAGCATGACGTCCGCTGGGAAGCGCTGTGCGCTCCCTGTGCGGGTGGCGGGGGATCCCCTGAGCCAGGAGTGCGCTCTTTCGCGCGCACAGATGTACCTGAGGCAAAGTGCCGCCTCATGGAGATCGCTGGAAGTTTCAAAAATTTTCAGAAGTGTGAAAAAAAAAAATCCTGACATGTCCCCTCATGTCACATAAGCTGGGACATGTCAATTTCTTTTATTTTAACATTTAAAATCCCTCATGAAACCTCATCCCGCCCGTGGCAAAGAGCTGGTGTATGAGAATAGGCCAGGGGCCAACATAAAGAGGAACTTGAAAGCCTTTTATAAGCAATCGGAAAAGGACAGCCAAGAAAACAGTGGTATCCATTAGAGTCCAAAAATGAGATCTTCTTGTGGAGCCAAGGGGGCATAGCTGAGATACCAAATAAATATTTTACATCTGTCTTCACTAAGGAAGAGAACACTGCAAATATCACATTAAAGGAGGGGATAATAGAGTTATTAGCCATGATGAAAAATAGATTAAGAGGAAGTACTTAAACGGGTTGGAAGGACTCAAAAGCAGAAAAGCCATCTAGATTGGATGCATCTTTAGGTTGCTGAGAAATAAGGGGGGAAATTACAGAAGCTCTGGTCGCAACCTTCCAATGCCCATTAGATATGGGAGAGATTCAGAGAACTGGAGAATTGCAAATGTCACACACCTGTTCAGATGAACATTCGAGAGGGATAAACTCAACAACTACAGGTCAGTCAGTCTAAAGTCAACGGCAGGAAAAGTTTTAGAGACAATAATCCAATTATTGAAACTAATTGATATTCGTAAAACTTTATATTGATAAATGAACGTCAGGACTGATTTGTTAAAGGAAGGTCATTTTTCACTAACTTGATTGAGTTATTTAATGTAATAAAGAAGCAGATGTATTGAGGCTGATGTGTACACAGTGACTACAATCCAAAAGCTCCATGAAGCATTTTTGGACACCCGATTGTGCCGGAGCAGAGACAGGCCTCCACACTCCAATTGTTTAAATAACCACCTCCATGGGATTTAGTTTCCTGCCTTTCTCTGCTGGAAGTCAGAGTTACCACCATGCCTGTTTTGCTGTGATTCTCCACATAATTAATAAGGAGTGAGTGGTTGAGAGGTATTAATTTTTGGGTCTGGCCACATAGACTGCAGAGGCTTTTCTAGTCCTGTACTTTCCCATCTTCCTGTGGAGCTCGCTGACAAATGTTGATCATTCTCCACGCACCTCACAGACAGACAGTGTCCGTCCATATATTTGGACTAGGATTATCCTCCATTAAATTTACAGAAACCCATTACCTTACATGTAATTCACTGCCAGCATCCATTATCCTTTATGAGACAAGCTCCTCAGTATACTGCTCCCCAATTAACAGTCAGGAACCTATTGCCATTTATTTTCTGTATCACTCCTGCTCACTTATTGCTCATGATGCTGCTTGACAATGATCCTATTCCTACTTTCAAAGTTAGAAAGACTCCAAGCATGCTTAAACTGTAATTGCAGCCTTACACATGCGAGACATGTGCCTGATTGATATCCAATGACAGTGTCTAGCAAATGTGATGATGGATGTTAATTTTTAAAATATTTTTGGGAATATGATGGTATTCTGTAAAGAGGGCTATGAGAGTGTATGTGTGTGTGTGTGTGTGTGTGTAATTAAACTGGGGGGAAGGTTAGTAAAGACAACTTGTCTGTGGGAGCAGAGAGATGAAAGGTAAAGGTGCTAGATGCATGCATTAGTAATAAGAGGCTATGGTGAAGTTGAATGTACGAGTAAATAGTTTGGCTTTTAAAGTTTACGTTAGGTGATAGGTAAGGAATTGAATTTTCAGCTGTTAAATTTCAAAGGGAAGTGACCAGGGACTTTTACACCTTACAATGGTTTCACAGGTAAACAAGGGAAGATTTTTAAATTTTATTTGACCCAAAAGTGGACACAATAGGAAAAACATGAAAGACTTCTATATTTTGGAAAAATTGAGTTCAAAGAGGTGCTTAGAACAATGGAGTCTAAGATCGAAGGAGCAAAGAATATTTAAGGGAAGATGTTTAGTTGAGGTGGCTGTTTGGGGGAGATGTCCTGAGACCAGCTCTGTGCTGCGAAAAGTTGTGAATTTGAAGCAGCCACCCAGTTTCAAGCCAGAAAAGTCTTTGTTTTCAGAAAGCAGTCAGGTTCTGAACTTCCTTTGGTTCCACAGCAGAGTGGAAGAGAGTCAGAAGTCATGTGGTATACTTTATTAAAGTAGCAGCAGTTTTTACCTTTGATAATATTATTAGATTTTATGGTTAAAATCTATAAGGGAGTTTTTTTAAATTCATTTATGGATGTGGGCGTCTCTGGTTAAGCCACCATTTATTGCCCATCCCTAGTTGCCCTTGAGAATGTGGTGGTGAGCTGCCTTCTTGAACCCCTGCAGCCCATGTGGTATAGGTACACCCATGTGCTGTTAGGGAGGGAGTTCCAGGATTTCCAGTGACAGTGAAGGAACGGAAATATGTTTCCAAGTCAGGATGGTGAGTGGCTTGGAGGGGAACTTCTAAATGGTGGTGTTCCCATGTGTCTGCTGCCCTAGATAGTAGCAGCCATGGATTTGGAAGATGCTGCTTAAGGAGCCTTGGTGAGTTTCTGCAGTGCATCTTGTAGATGGTACACATCACTGCCACTGTTCGTTGGTGGTGGAGGGAGTGAATGTTGTGGATGGGGTGTATTGGATCCAGTGCCCTTGATTTGTAGGGGCTAAAGGATTCAGGTTGCACACTTGTTTCAGTGTGACTGAGTTGGCATGGAGACAGAGAACATCAGGAGATCACTTTTCGAATAAACACATGCTGTTTATTTACAAACTAAACTCTGCAGCTACACTTGAGTGCTCACAACATAAAACTCTGTCTTCACTCATCAGTGACTAACTCAAGACACTCCAACATAGAGGTAGCCCGCGCTACTCTGCTATTGGACAATAGGTCCATGTGGCCTTACATTACAATACTTGTCTTAAAGGTATATTGCACATCAGATTACTACATCCCTCCCCCTTTACTGAAAAATACATTCTACAATTTTTCAATATATTAAAGTAATTTACACAAATCAATTATTTACAAAGTCAGTCTCTCTGGGGGTAGAATGTCTCAGCTCTACAGCTTCTGAAGTTTGCTTTGGAATCTCCCTTTCTGAAGGCACCCGAGCATCAGGATCTACAGCAGGTACCAGTGAATTTGTTTCTTTGACTGTTTCAGGTACAGTCGGCCTTTCAAATACATTTGTACTTGGTTGAATTCTTTCAACAGGAAATGTTGATCCAGTCTTGAGCACCGGTGGAATCAATCCTGGATATTTGGTTTCCCTACTTTGCATGTGATCCACATGTGTCCTTACTATTCGATCTCCAACCTTCACGTGGTAGGAAAGCGGTCCCATTACAGCACTTATTTCATGAACAATCATGCCGGTCCTTCCTTCTCTAAAATTTTTCACAAATACCTTCTCTCCTACGTTAAATGTTCTGTCCCGACTGTGACAATCATGTCCTATTTTCTGACTTTCCTGCCACCTTTCTATCTCCCCCCACAAGTTTGGCATGATTAGGCTCAGTCTCAACCGGAGATGGCGGCTCATCAACCATTCCGCAGGTGTGACCTGTTGTCGAATGAGGGGAGGTCCTATAATGGAAAAGAAATCATGCTAATTTAGTTGCTAACGAATCTCCAGATAATTTCTTCAAACCAGATTTGAACACCTGAACTCTCTCGGTGAGTCCATTTGAAGAAGGGTGGTATGCTGATGTTTTCAGATGAACAATACCATTAAGGCTTGTAAATTGGTTAAATTCAGCACTTGTGAATACTGTTCCATTACCTGACGCTAGCTCTTCAGGTAATCCATTTATAGTGAAGCTTTGTCGTAGCTTGTCTACTGTCGCTGAAGATGTGGGTGACCTCACTTCGTATGTGTCCATCCATTTTGAATGAGCGTCTATGATAACGAGCAACATTGTTCCCATAGAAGGTCCCACATAATCAATGGGTACTCGTACCCATGACCTTCCTGGCCAGTCCCAGGAGTATAACGAGGCTGTTGAGGGTAACGTTTGCACGTGTTAACACTGTAAACTACTTCTCACCTAGGTTTTCTAGTTCTCCATCCATTCCCGGCCATCACATACAGCTATGTGCTATTGCCTTCATTTTGGAAATTCCGGGATGTGCTCTGTGAAATTTAGATAACAAGGGTTTTCATCCTTTTGGAGGAATGATCACTCAAGCTCCCCAGAATAAAATACCCTCTTGGCTAGTTATCTCATAACTTCTCTGGAAATATACGAGGCTGTATCTTCCGGTCGGCGAGCGGGGGGCAGCACCCACTCGCCAACGTTGGGCGGGCGTCCCGACATCACCCCGCGTCATTCACATTCTCAGGTCGGCGGGTGCGCAGCTGAGTCAGCTGCGCACCCGCCGACCTGTCAACGGCCTGTTAAGGCCATTAACAAAGTACTTGACGTCATTGATGGATCTGCCCATCCAACCTTGTTGTTGGCGGGCAGGCTGGGAGCCCAGACGGGCTTCTGAAAAAGCATGAAGCCTCATCCACCGGCGGGATGAGGTTTCAGGAGGATTTAAAATCTCTCGATATTTTCAAATAAAAGTTATGGACATGCCCCAACTCATGTGGCAGTGTCACATGAGGGGACATGGCAAGGAAATTTTTTTCTCAGCTTTATTTAAAGTTTAAAATGTGAGCCGATCTCCCTGAGACAGCACTTAGCCTCAGGGAGAATCTGTGCACTCTTCTGCACACATGCGCGAAAGAGCACACTCCCAGCTGAGGGAATCCCCCTCCCCCCTCCCCCACCCCTCCCCTCCTGCCCGCACAGGGAGCAATTAGCACTTCCTGGTGGACATCACGCTAATTAAGGCCTGCCCACAGGCCTTAAAATGGCGGCACGCCTCCGACTTGGGGGCGCCGATCAGAAGCCCATGCCCGGTCCTGCACTCCCACCTCCCACCCCCCCACCCCCTAACGGGGGGGAAATGCTGCCCACGGTTTCAGTTCAGCAGATTCTTGGGCTGTATTTTCCTCCTGTCGGTGGGGGGAGGCGTTGTTGTGCGGGGGCTGGCGGGAGCGAGCGCAAACCCGATCAGCGCCCCGAATCGGGTCCGCGCCGCCATTTTATGTGAGCGGGCCAATGAAGACCCACCCAGCGCGACACTCAGCGCTTCCCGTGCAGGCAGGAGGGGGGGGATCCCCGGAGTTGGGGCCTGCAGAGGTGCCTCAGAGGGATCAGTTTAAGGTTTTAAAATTTAAATAAAGGAAAAGAAAACTTTTGAAACATGCCCCCTCATGTGACAGTGTCAATGGGACATGCCGACGAGTTTTTAAAATAACTTTTATTGAATCTTAAAACACTTCATGAAACCTCATCCCGCCCGTGGATGAGGTTTTCATGAAAAATGCGAAGGCCGCCTGGGCTCTTTGCTTGCCCCCTGCCAACCTTAAGGTTGGACGGGCAGCAACATTTAATTGTTTTAATTAGTTTTTAACAGGCCCTAATAGGCCTTTGACAGTTCAGCTGGCTGCGCGCCCGCCGAACTGAAAATCTAAATGACACACGGTGATGTCGGGACGCACGCCTAAAGTCACCGCGCGTCACGTTACACGTCAGTGAGTGGGCCCCACCCCCCGCTCGGCAACGGGAAAACTCTTTCCCTTGTGTTTGTGACCAAGCACAAAGAACTTGATTTCTCACTTTGGATAAGACTGGATCTCGGTTTGTCCAGTCTTCAATTTGTTAATTTGTTTAGCGCATATCGGCGGTGAGTCCAGGAAATTCAACAGCAAGACGTACTCCTGAGGAATTGGAACATCCTCATCTTTTAATTGCCAGGGTAAATGAATGCACCTGCATTTGCAATTTGACTTCCGGGTCAGTGAATAAAAGCATTCTCATACGCTGATAAGATCAACGCCCATCTTTGTACGCTTGCTGAGGCTATAGGAGGTAAAGCCTTGTCTTCACTGAATAGTCCTAATAATGGCTTGTGGTCTGTTATGTTTGTAAAATGACGACCTTGCACATATTGATAAAACTTTTTAACACCAAAAAAATCGCCAGGCCTTCCTTTTCAATTTGTGAGGACTTTTTCTCTGCAGTACTAAGTGTTCCCGACACATATCCTGTAGGTCAATCTGATCCATCATCCATTCGATGGGAAAGCATAGCTCCCACTCCATAAGGTGAGGCATCACACGTTAATATCAATACCTTTTTTTGGGTCAAAATGTACTAGCAGTGTGGAAGATTGTAACAACTTATTCACTTTTGTGAAAGCTTCTTCTTGTGGTGTTTGCCATGAACATCTCTGGTTTTTTCTTGAGCACTAATACAGGGGTGCCAGTTATGCCGATAAATTAGACAAGAAGCGTCCATAATAATTGATCACCCCCGAGAATGATTTCAGTTCAGACGTATTCCTTAGCACTGGGGCTTCTCTAATGGCTTTCGCCTTTTTCTTCAACTGGATGTAGGCCTTGTGAATCTACCTTGTGACTTAGGTAAGTTACATCTTTTGCCTGGAATGTGCACTTGTTCCTTTTTCAATCCTGCACCAACCTGCGAAAAACGTTTCAGAACTACTTCCAAGCTCTTCAAATGTCCCTTTTCAGTGACTCCAGTCACTAGAACGTCATCCAAATAAACTACAACATGGGGCAATCCCTGTAGTAAACTTCCCATGGTTCTTTGGAACATGGCGCAAGCAGAAGATACGCCAAATGGTAAACGGATGTATTGGTACAATCCCTTATGTGTATTTATGGTGACTAACTCTAATTGCTGGCAGGCATGACTCATATCTAACTTCATGTAACTTTCCATTTGCCAGTTTAGGGTATAAATCTTCAACTTTAGGCATGGGATGTCTATCCAATTTCGCCACTTTATTGACTGTTAATTCATAGTCTCCACATATTCTAATACTTCAGTCAGGTTTGAGAACAGGTACAATTGGAGCTGCCCACTCTAAAAATTGTACAGGTTGTATCACTCCCAATTATTCTAATCTGCCCAGTTCAGAATCTACCTTATCACATGTTGCATAAGGTACTGGTCTGGCCTTCATGAACCTTGGTATTGCCCCTGGATCTACATGAATTTCTGCTTGTAGTCCCTCAATTTTTCCAAGTTCTTCTTGGAAAACTGAGACATATTTTTGTAGTAGCTCTGATAACCCATTGGTTCTTAGTTAGAAGATATCAGTCCATTCCAATTTAATTTCTTTCAGCCTGAGGAGACTCGGTCCCTCTCCTACTATTACCATCAAGGGTAATCTCACTATTTCACACCTGTAATGTACTGTGACTTTACATATGCCCTTGACTTGTGTGTCTTCTCTTGTGTAAGTTTTCAATTTTTCGCTAGTTTCTTCCAAATTCAGCTTGTGTTATCCATGATTCAGGCATTTGAAAGTATGTTCACCAGTCACCGTAGTGGCTCCTCCGGTATCCACCTCCAATCTGAGAGGCTTCTCATTCACTCTCATGGTTACATAGGCTCTGTTCTTCCTACCTTTAAGTTATACAGTGAATAGATATCAGCATCTATTACTTCAGGCTTTTCAACACTGTTTATCTCACTGAGTTTATGCTTTTGTCTGAAAGTCTGCCTGATTCTATCTTTACAATGGGGAGAATTTTCTCCTCGTCAGGGGGATTGGGTGGGAGCGGGCGCAGGCTGGCGCGCAGCTGATTGCCGCCCGGGATCGGCTGCATGCCACCATTTTACGTGGGAGGGCCAATTAAGGCCCCCGCCCAGTGTGACGCACGCCCAGAAGCGCTCAGCACTCCCTGTTGCGGGTTGGGGGAGGAGGCTGAGTCCGGGCCTGCGCACTTTAGCGCATGCGCGGGAAAGAGCGCAGAAATCTCCCTGAGGCACAGAGTTGCCTCAGGGAGATCAGTTTGATTTTTAAAAATTTTAATAAAAAAATAAAATTTTTAAGAGATGTCCCCTCGAGACAGTGTCACATGAGCTGGGACGTGTCAATGAATTTTATTTTAAAATTTTATTAAACTTTAAAAACCTTCATGAAACCTCATCCCGCCCGTGGGTGAGGTTTCATGATAAATGCGAAGGCCGCCTGAGCGTTGGACGGGCAGCTCAGTTAATTATTTTACTTGATATTTAAATGATATTTAATAGGCCTTTGACGGTTCGGCGGACATGCAGCTGACTCCGGTGTGCGCCCGCTGAACTAAGGATCTGAATGGCGCACGGTGATGTCGGGACACACACCCCACGCCGCCATGTGTCATTTTACGCGTCGGCGAGCGGGACCTGCCCCTACTCACCGACCCGAAGATTCTGGCCAATGTCTCGTGAGGTGCCCATATGATGGCGGAAGAAACGTTCGATCTTTTAAAACTGTTTTTCACTGCGGGGCTGTCTGAGGCAACCTCTGTCAGCTGTCATGCCATGTTTTTGCTGCTAAATTATCCTTTTTAATTTGTCTGCTAGCGGTGGCTGCTTCCCGCTTCGGAACAAAGCCCTGCACTTTCGCGCTCTCTTTGGTCGAGGCTCTCCGCCCAACATGGAGGACGGCGCCATTTTGCGCTCCTCGAATGGCTTCTGAGTCTCGCACTGCACCTTCCATTGCAAGAGCGATTTCCAATGCCTTCTGGAAATCTAGATTTTTCTCAGCCAGCAATCTCTTCTGAATCACATTTTTGTTTATACCATACACCAAACGGCCTCTAAGCATAAATTAATAATTAATTTTAATCATTGATAAACGTGCCAAACTCGCAATATTCAGTTAATTGCTTCATACTTGCCACATACTGAGCGATTGTCTCCTCCGCAGCTCGATTCCTTGAGTTAGATGTAAACCTTTGCATTGTCACTGACGGCTTGGGCTGGTAAGGATTCTTTACGAGGTTCACCAATTCGTAAACTTTTCGAGCCCGGGGTACTGGGCGCCAACAGATTCCAAATTAGTCCGTGTGCCTTACTCCCACACGTAGACAGAAGGATCGGACACTTCTTCTCCTCCCCTGCAACGCTGTTCACCTGGAAGGAGAACATAGTGAAACCAGTCGCCCGAGGTCAGATCGAAAGGCTCTGCTCTTCCAAATTGCGGCCTGCTCTGAGGGGATCATGCTCCTGAAGGAAACTTTCTTTTATTTACGACTATCGTGCGATGTACAACCCGATTTCGGTTCTTCTGGATTCCTTCAGTTTTCCTTGCTTTTTACCTCGTTTTTTTTCCCGTGGTTTTTCATGCTTTTACTCTTGCCACCCCAGTTTGTTAGATCCAGTGCCCTTGGTTTGTTGGGGCTAAAGGATTGGGGTTGCACACTTGTTTCGGGGTGACCGAATTGGTACGGAGACAGAGAACAGCAGGAGATCGTTGTTGGAATAAAAAGATGCTGTTTATTTACAAGCTAAACTCTGCAGCTACACTTGTGTACTCATCCAACATAAAACTCTGTCTTTACACATCAGTGACTAACTCAAGACTCTCCCACATAGACATAACCCACGGTACTTTGCAATTGGATATTAAGATCATGTGACCATACATTACAATATTTGTCTTAAAGGTGGAGGGAGTGAATGTTAATGGATGGGGTGCCAATCAAGCGGGCTGCTTTGTCCTGGATGGTATCCAACTTCTTGAGTGTTGTGGGAGCTGCACTCATCCAGGCAAGTGGGGAGTATTCCATCATACTCCTGACTTGTGCCTTGTAGATGGTGGACAGGCTTTGGGGAGTCAGGAGGTGACTTACTCATCGTACGATTCCCAGCCTCTGACCTGCTCTTGTACCCACAGTATTTATATGGCTAGTCCAGTTCAGTTTCTGGTCAATGGATGTTGATAGTGGGGGATTCAGCGATGGTAATGCCATTGAACATCAAGGGGCAATGATTAGATTCTCTCTTGTTGGAGATGGTCATTGCCTGGCACTTGTGGGGCGTGAATGTTACTTGCCACTTGTCAGCCCAAGCCTGGATATTGTCCAGGTCTTGCTGCATTTGCCAAGTAGTTTACTTGTGAACAAGTGGATTTTTGTGGGGAATTTTTTGTAAGATTGTTTTTAACTGTGTAATTTTAACCTTGTGTGTTTAAGCTTTTTTTCCTGTTTAATAAATCTTTTAATTTTAAAACCCTAAAAGTGCTACTGGGATTCTATGCTTCTGGGATCAGTAGTTTTCCCCTCTTTTTCAAAATGCAAAAAAAAAGTGTTGTGATCAGCAAGACAAGTTTCCCTCTGGGATTTGGCTTGTTCAGCAAATAACATCGTCTGTGGTCCTAACACAAACCAGTGAACATTTTCCACTGATTCATTTATTAACCAGGAATCTACATTTTTTATTTCAGGCGTTGTGACAAGGTGTCCTCTTGAGTTGAAGCTAAAGAAGATTGAAAAGAATAAACCATGGAAAGCACAAATAAGTTATAGAGACTACAGTAGAACACTGGATCATACAAGTCAGGTGGAAGATGAAATTCTTAAAGGTACCAGGAGTATAGCAATGAATGTTTTTTAATGCAATTAGGGCCCTTTTAGACAGCAAAGATATGCTTCCTTATCTATATCCACCCTGTCAGCAGTGTATGCACTGAAAAGGGAGACAGGAGTTGCAGTCATATTCCATCAGGAGTCCCTGCCTTCAAAAGGCTAGGGTAAAAGTGTCAGCAATGGTTCAATGGCACCATGCGAACTTACGAATATATGAAATAGGAGCAGAAGTAAGCCATTCAGCCCCTCGAGCCTGTTCCACCACTCAATAAGATCATGGCTGATCTGTTTGTGTTTTGAGTTCTACACTCCCATCTACCCCAATAACCTTTGATTCCCTTGCCTAACAAGAGTCTATCTACCTCTGCCTTAAAAATATTCAGTGACCCCACCTCCACTGCACTCTGGGAGAAAAAAATTCTCCTTTATCCTATAAGGGTGGCCCTAATTTTAAAGCAGTGCCCCCTAGTTCTGGACTCACCCATAAGAGGAAACATCCTTTCCACGTCCACCTTGTCAAGATCATTCATGATCTTATATACTTCAATCAAGTCACCCCTCACTCTTCTAAACTCCAATGGAAACAAGCGCAGTCTGTCTAATATTTCCTCATAAGATAACCTGTTCAGTCCAGGTATCAATCTAATCAACCTCCTCTGAACAGCCTCCAATACATTTACACCCTTCCTTAAATAAGGAGAGCAAAACTGCACTCAGTATTCAAGATGCAGTCCCACCAATGCCTTGTGTAACTGAAGCATAACATCCTTACTTTTATGTTCAGTCCCTCTCGTAATAAAGGATAGTATTCCATTAGCCTCCTTGATTACATGCTGTACCTGCATACTAATTTGTGACTCATGCACAAGAACACCTAGATCCCTCTGCACCTTGGAGTTATGAAGTTGTTCTCTGTTTAAATAATACTCTGCTTTTTTATTCTTCCTGCCAAAATTAACAAGTTCACTTTTCCCACATTATACTCCATCTGCCAGATTTTTGCCCACTCTCTCAACTTATCGATATCCGTCTGCAAACTCCTTATGTCCTTCTTCACAACATACTTTCCTATGTATCTTTGTGTCGTCTGCAAATTTAGCTACCATGTCTTCACTCCCCTCATCTAAGTCATTGATGTAAATTGTAAAAGTTTGAGGCCCCAGCACAGACCCCTGCGGGACCCCACTAGTCACATCCTGCCAATCAGACATAGACCCATTTATGCATATACTCTGTTTCCTGCCAGGCATCCAATCCTCTATCCAAGCTAATATGTTAACCCCTACACCATGAACTATTACTTTCCACAAGAACCTTTGATTTGCACCTTATCAAATGCCTTCTGGAAATCCAAGTATTGTACGTCTACAGGCTCCCCTTTATCCACAACACATGTTACTCCTTCAAAGTACTTTAAGAAATTGGCTAACATGATTTCCCTTTCACAAAACCTTGCTGACTCTTCCTGATTACCTTGTGTTTTTCTAAATGCCCAGCTATAACCTCTTTAATGATCGACCCTGATACCTTCCCCATGACAGACGTCAAACTAACTGGCCTATAGTTTCCTGTTTTCTGCCTCCCTCCCCTCTTGACTGGAGGGGTTATTTTCTACTTTCCAATCTGATGGCAACTTTCCAGAATCTAGGGAATTTTGAAAAATTGACACCAACGCATCTATTACCTCATTAGCCACCTCTTTTAAGACCCTAGGATGAAGTCCATCAGGACCCGGAGACCTGGCCAGTCTGCAGCACCATCAGTTTGCTCAGTACCGCTTGCCTAGTGATTGTAATTTCACCAAGTTCCTCTCTCCCCTCCACTTTCTGATTTACAGCTATTACTGGAATGCTTTTCATATCCTCTAAGTGAAGACAGAAGCAAAACATTTACCCATTTCATCCGTCGTTTCCTTATTATCTACTACTAGCTCCCAGTCTCACCCTCTATTGGACCAACACTCACTTTACCTAATGTTTTTCCCCTTTAAATACCTGTTTCCTGTTTAAATATGTCAATGACTTGCTTTCCGTTTTTACATTTCTAGCTAACATCCTCTCATACTCTCATTTCTTTCCCTGATTAACCTTTTAGTCATTCTCTGCCATTCTTTATATCCTGACCAATCATCTGACTATCACTCATCTTTGTGCCGTTATATGCTTTTTCCTTAAGTTTGATGCTCTCCCTAACTTCTTTAGTTAACCACAGATGGTGAGACCTCTCTTTTAAATTTTTTCTTTATAAGGAATATACTTATTCTGAGTATTCTGAAAAATCCCCTTAAATGTCTGCCACTGCTTCTCTATTGATCTATCCCCTCATCGAGTATCTGAGTTAACTTCAGCTAGCTCAGTTTCATGCCCACTTAGTTGCCTGCATTTTAGTTTAAAATGTTAGTCTTAGACCCACTCTCTTCTCCCTTTCATACTGGATGTAAAATTCAATCATATTGCGGTCACTGCTATCTAGGAGTGTCTTCACTCTGAGGTCATTAATTAACCCTGTCACATTACACAATACCAATTCTAATATAACCTGCTCCCTGGTTGGTTCCAGGATGTGCTGCTCTAAGAAATTATCTCGAAAGCATTCTATGAACTCCTCATCCAGGCTACTACTGCCAATCTGACTTTTCCAGTTGATATGTAGATTAAACTCGCCCAAGATTATTGCAATCTCTTTATTACCAATATTTCTTCTTACATACTTTGCCCTACATTGTGGTTACTGTTAGGAAGCCTGTCGACCATTCCCACTAGTGATTTCTTTCCCCTACAATTCCTCATCTCCACCCAAACTGATTCTACATCCTGACCTCCTGAACCAAGGTCATCTCTAACTACTGCACAAACGCCATCCCTGATTAACAGTGGCCACTCTCACCTTTGAGCCAGAAGGTTTGGTGTCCCACTCCAGAGGGTTGAACACAGACATCTAGGTTGATGTTGAGGGAGTGCTGGACTGTTGGAGGTATGGTCTTTTGGATGAGATGTTAAACCAAGACCCTGTTGCCCCTTCAGGTGAGTGTGAAAGATCCCATGGCACTATTTCTAGAAACAGCAGAATGGTGTTCTTCCCGGTGTCCTGCCCAAAGTTTATCCCTCCGCCAACACCATTGACTGCTTGTTATGGCATTGCTGTCAGTGGGACCATGCTGTGATGCAAATTGGTTGCCACATTTCTTACATTACAATAGTGACTATAATTCAGGATACTTTATTGGCTTTAAAGTGTTCCTGACTGCCCCGAGATGATGAAAGACATTTTATAAATGCTAGTTTGTTCTTTGTTGAGGGAGGAAAATAAGAGAAAAATACTAATTTTCTAAAGGAAAAGGCAGTTTCAGTAGTCAGAATGTGATGTTATCTGGTTAATTATATGAAGTGAAGGACATGGACTGACTGATGAAACTGATACAAACATGTTTTTTTTACCTGCAGCCCAGGACACCCTTACTGAGTGCACAAGTATAAGTTCGGAACTCATCAGTTTACAAGTTGAATCATGCAGTGCCCCTGACTTAACATTAATCGACTTGCCCGGAATCGCCAGGGTTGCCATTGGTAATCAACCTCAAGACATCGGAAAGCTGGTAAAAAAAAAAACCTAATGATGGAGCTCAGTGTTGAACTTGTTACATTGTTTTGGTGGGGGTGCTGGTAAAATAGCAGGGAGCTCTCCTTTAATCATAAGAGATTGGACGTACTAACTGTACGAGCGGGTCTATACGTTCCTTGCATGCGGCTGCCTAGTTTTGTAAGGAAAAGGTTGATATTTGATATTAACTTTTAGTTTTTAAACTGTTAAGTAAGTTTCTGTTAGAAAGATAGGCCAGAATTTTCCGGCAGACGTGTGGGTGGCGGAGCCCGCACGTCAGTGCTTAAAATGTCACGCGAGTGTGCCGACGTCAGCACGTGGCATCGCGATATTTCAGTCGCCCACCATTAATTGAAGGCTTCATTAAGGCCCTTAACTTGCCAATTGTCCTGAATTTTGAGGGGCCCGTGTGAACTTCGGGTCGGCGCACAGGCCCAACGGGCAGGCAGGTAGGAGATGTTTTAAGAAAACTCATGCAATGTCGGGATATGTGGACTCAGAGGGGTTGTTCATGTTTTACACGAAGTTATAATTGCTGAAAGTCTTTAAATGTTGCCTGTGTGATTGTTAGCAGTTCACATCGATTTCCAAGAGCTTCTTGTGCACTTTGAAACCAGTCTGCAGACAGTAATCTTTCTCGTGCCTGCAGCTTTCTGGAGGCCTCCATTTAGCCTGGGGTATGGGTTCTGACTTCTCCACTGAAGGCAGCTCCCCTGAGGAGGAAGGGAGGGATAGAACAAGGAGGAGGCCAGGACTGGACAATCAGCCTCCAAGGGAGCCACCTTTGGGAGGCCAGGCGCAGGCACAAGGGGCACAGGGCCAAGAGGTTGTGCAAGGTGCAAGGGGCCGCAAGCGACGCCACTATCCTGCTGCCAGGGTATACAGCTGGCGAATCAGCTCCCTCAATATGACTGAGGTGCAGTGCCGAAGGAGGCTCTGACTCTCAAGAGAGACAGTCAACTATATCTGTTAGATGAATGGCCCTGAGATCTCCCCTAACTGTTTGGGTGGACACCCCATGCCAGCGGCTCTGAAGCTCACAGTTGCCCTCCACTTCTATGCCTCAGGCTCCTTCCAGGGCTCGGTGGGTGATCTTTGTGGTGTCTCCCAATCAGCTGTCCACACTTGTGCCAAGCAGGTTACAGACGCTCTGTTCAGACGGGTATCCACCTTCATCCACTTAGACCAGGCAAGTCAGACACAGTGAGCCAGAGGCTTCGCGACTATTGCTGGCTTCCCCCATGTCCAGGGTGCTATAGACTGTACACATGTGGCCATCAAGGCGCCAGCAGGTGAGCCCGGTGCCTTCGTCAACAGGAAGGGCTTCCGCTCCATGAACGTGCAGATAGTGTGTGATCACAGGATGCTGATTCTAAAAGTCTGTGCAAGGTACCCAGGCAGCTCCCACGATGCCTACATCCTCAGACACTCCCAGGTGCCGGGGCTCTTCAGTGCTCCAGCCCGGCTGGATGGATGGCTGCTGGGTGACAAGGGCTATCCCCTCAGAAGGTGGCTCATGACGCCTGTACGCCGTCCAAGAACAGAAGCTGAGCAGAGGTACAATAGGAGCCAGGGCACCACAAGGGCTGTGGTGAAGAGAGCCATCGGTCTTCTCAAGATGCACTTCCGTTGCCTGGACCGCTCAGGGGGCGCACTCCAGTACCCCCCAGATCGCGTCTCTCTGATCGGGGTAGTCTGCTGCGCTCTGCACAATCTTGCGCTGGAAAGGGGGGATGCAGTTGACGATGAAGACCTTGGCGCCCTGGATGAGGCTGCACATGACGAATCCAGCAGTGGCTCAGAGGATGAGGAAGCACAGGGCGATGATGAGGGGCAGAACGACAACCCGCGTTTACACCAAGGAGGCAGGGACACCCGGGACAATTTAATCCAAAGAACTTTCAGCTCGCTCCACACACATGGATCAGCAGGAACAGCATTGCCTGGCGCTTCCACACGTGGCACTTAGGTGCCAGATCTTCCACCTGATCAACTGCAAATAAGGGCTTAGTACAGAAACATCAATGTCCACTCAAACACTCATGATAAATATGTGAAAAAGAAAAATGCACCATAAACAATAGACCCTCAGCCATGGTAACAAAGGTGGGCTTTATTGTGTCCAAAAGAAAAGCACACTGCACTCTTTTGCGATAAGAAAAATATGGGTCCCTATTCTAAGGCCAGTACAAAATCACCAGTGACATACCTGTGGAGTGCCTAAGGTGCCTTATGCTTACGTTTCCGGGTGCTACGTCTACGTGCCACCTCATCGCTCGGAGTGGCTTGAGAGACAGCCTGCTGACTCTGCTGTCCTATTGGCCTCAATTACCTTGGCGGGCATCCTCTGGCCTGTGAAGCCTGTGATGGCCCCGCCTGGGAGAAAGTGGCCAGTTCCAGAACTGGCACCTCCCCAGTTGTCGCAGCCTCAACGGAAGAAACATTGACTGGCAGAGGGGCAGGGGAGCTGCTGCCCTCATCCGGAGCGCCCTGAGAGGAGCTCACAGCGACGGTAGGCAGCTGCTGTGCCAACGTAAGGTCCAAATCTACCTCCCTGCTCACTGCAGATGCATGGGCACTGAGTGCCAATGCTTGGTGTCCACAACATCTCCCACATTGGGAATGACCACCCATGGCCAGTACCACTGTGAGGGATTGCAGGTCAGAGTGTATCCCAATCATAAAATGTTCCATTCGATTGAAGTCCCTCTATGAGAGTCGCCAATCTCTCATTGGAGGAAGCCTGAAGCTTTGCCCTGAGGGTCAAACCTTCACGTGCACTCTGCCTGGATTCCTCCATCACAGAGAACAACTGAAGCATTCCCTCATGCAACCCTGCCAGATGCAAACGCATTTCCTGCCGCCTGTCCTGCAGCTGCTGCAATGGGGACAACTCCAGATGCACCTCATCAGTGCCGGACTCAGCATGTACCTCATCCCCTGCAGCCCTCCTGCTGCTGGAGCCATCAGCACTCTCTGCTCCTACCAACTCCTCCAACGATCGTGATGTGCCCTCTCCACTGTGACCCAGGACTCTAGCCGACGGTAAAGTCCCCACCGAGGTGTGTGTGTCTGCGCTGGTGCCTGGCTGGCTGAAATGATATGCCACAAGTTGCACATGTTGCCCCTCAGGTACGGAGAAGGGGGCCGCGGTGTCGAGGTGTGGGTCGCTCTGGTGGTGATGCTGAAATTAACAACAAGGACAGTGCATCAGTTAGCGTACATTCAGTTCAATCTTTCATCCCTTTCCATCCCACCGTCATAAGTAGCTCACCCTTCAAGACCCTAAGGAGAAGAACATTGGTGAGGTGGAAAAGAGTCAAGACGGGCCCCAACCATTAAACACACATGCAGACAGGCTGGTCAGATGGCCTCAGGAATGCCACATGGCATGTTATGAACCACAGGAGTGGGGAGAGTGCAGAGGTATCTGAGCTGGATGCATGCTGGCCTGGATAGTTCCGGGGCTGAGGAAACATCGCAAACAGTTGTGACATTTGTGGATCACAGGAGATTGACAGGTCACATTATTGGCCTTCATTCCGTTAGGAGGGGCATAGACCGGGTGGGTAGAAGGCAACATCTACCCTTGGCGCAGGGATGAGTAACGTGGTGGTATTCATCTAAGTTGAGTGCCATGAGGTTCACAGCTGAGGTGCTGAGGACCTTTTGGACAAAGTAATGTGGGGCGCACTGGCTGAAAGGGTGCAGGAGGCCCCAAACCCCCTAAGAGGCAATAACTCTTTGGCTGTGCAGCAGCGATCCAATGGCATGTGAGACCATGGTGATAGTGGTCACAAATGGGATAAGGTGACTTTGGAAGGTGGTGAAGACACGATTCCTCAAGGGGATGAAGGTCCCTTCTGTATGACCCACACGTCAGAATGTCTCAGTCTGTGAATGAGCATTGTTGCAGCATTAACAATTGCAGCAACCATCAGTGGTTTGGATGGTGGGCAGACAGAGTGGATGGGACTGTGGACCTCAAATACCTGGTCGCTGGACCCCAGCCTCGTTGCCGCCAGCAGCCCTGGCCTCCTGACTGCTGCACAGACCCATGGCCTGCTCTTCAAAGGTTATGAGGCGCTGGAGGAGGGCGTGCCCACCTCCAGCCCTCTGGCGCTCCCGGGCATTGTGGTGACTTTTTGCCTGCAAAACAGAGAAGAGGATTTATTGGTGCTGATCGCTCATGTACTCTGCACGCGCACACTGCACCCCAACCACAGTGGCCCATCCGAGGCCTCCAGCGGCTCCTGTCCACACTACTGGGGATCAGTCACCAGAAGATAGTACGGCTGCTCCCAACCCCCTCCCCCAGTGGCCACCTTGGACACATTCGGCGTCCATCACTTTGAATAACACACGGGTCTTAGTGCCCATGGCAAGGAGGTGCAACTAGGTGCAGCACCAATGCCAGCAGATGGCACTTGCCCAAAACACCTTGAGGCTACCCTTGCACCATGTCATTACCATCAATATGACATGTGTTGGAGTTCTGAGTATGTGTCTAGCTGCCTCCCCTGCAGGTTGCCCCCAGACTACTCAAATGCCACAAACACCAACATATGCTGCGGGGAGAACCCTTCTTCTCCTCAACCACTAAGGCTGGTATAAGCATGGTCAGTACCCATTTGCCCACCCAGCATGCAACAGATGCCCTCTGCAGTAACTACAGCAAGACACGGTTGGGGGGCTCAAAGGCTAAGGCTGCCTTCTGGGTCAAATGGCCAAGACTGACATGGTACTCACCCTTCCAGAACGCAGAAAATCATTGAATCTTTTCCTGCACTGGGTGCCTGTGCGCTGCACATCATCATGGGCGCTTACAGCGTCACCCACCTCCTCCCACGCCTGGGGGGGCCCTCCTCCTCCCATCCTCAGGATACAGAATGTGCCGACGGATAGCCATCTCTTGCAGGAGGACAGCAAGGTATGCATCGGAAAATCGGGGGGGGAACAGTGGCCCCCTGCTGGCCTCTCCTGCAGCCTGCCATCCTCCTCATCCTCTTCCTCTTCCTCTTCCTCTTCCCTCAATCCAGCATGTCCTTCTCTATGAGTGGCCGTGGTGCACTGCTTCAAGCAGGCTGCCTGGCCACTCTTTAAACATGCTGCCGGCCCCCATGACTATTTTCCCCTTCTCCACGGGACTCGCTTACCCGCTGGGTGGGCCTTAATTGTCCCGTCCGCGGAAAATGGCGGCGAGGCCCATTTCTCCAGCGGCAATCGCCTGCCCGCCACCGAGCCGGTCGGGCACGCCTGACCGACAAACAGAAAATTCTGGCCAAAGAGTTTCAGTTTCATTTCCTGTGAATTGTGTAGCAAAGACTGGGAAATGTGTCTGACTTTAGCAGAGGCAAAAATAGACGTTCTTTGTTTGGTGTCCGCATCGACTTCTGTAGGTCAGCAAACTATGAGATCAGTGACAGATTAATGCAAGAAGTTGTAGCTAAGATGGTCAACTCCTCCTCCAAACACATGTTTGGCCTCTAACTACTTCCAGTCAAATGATTTGATTGACAGCTCTGTCAAGTGAAAGCCACAATAAAGTGTCGGCAGCGATTCTTGTCAAACCTGTAGTTATAGTAGTTACACGTAGAGACATGTGGATACTTGCGCAGCCAGAATTGTGAAAGATTTAAATGGTGGGCGATGAGAATAGATGATTTAATTGTGTGCTCAATTTTTTTAAATTATTCATGAGACTCACTATGAAAGATCCATTGGTGCACATATGGGGCATATATATTTGTGAGTTGCTGCTCCCATGATGGGACTTTGCTAGATGGGAGTGTAGGTTACAAAATCAGACCATTAGCATTGCAATCCTACCTCTACCCTCTGGTCCTGTCTTGTGCCACTCCATACCAGTTGCCTCATCTTGCAAAATTACACTTATAATATCTGTCAGTAAATAATGTTTATCTTCCAGACCAAAGGACTCATCAGGAGCTATATTCAAAGAAAGGAAACTATTATTTTGGTTGTCATTCCCTGCACCATGGACATTGTGACCACTGAAGCATTGAAGATGGCACATGAGTTTGATCCTGAAGGAGAAAGAACACTGGGTAAATCAAAACAAGGTTCAGAGGCACTTGGGTGGAAGAAGAATGTAAAATGTATTAGACACCGGAAATGTTTTGAGCATAAGTATAAGCCAAGAATGAGAAAAGGCTATTATGCCCATTAAGCTTGTCCCTCTAGTACTCCAACTGACTCAGCCCAGCTGCTTTTTAAACACTCCCATTGTTTATGATTCCACTGACTTACCTGGGGAGTGACAAGTGAAGGCTGGATCAACAATTTAAGTGACCAGACATTGAGGGGTTGAATTTTGTCTGGGCCTGACTTTGGGCCCAGGCTCAGAGATCCATGCATGGTGCTTCTCCCAGCAAGAAGGCTCACAAATTGGGCCTCAGGCCCTGTGAACATTTTATACTCTGTCTGCTGGCACCAGTCACACCTCCATAGGCGGTTGAAGGTGCCAAATGTCGAGGTCACCTACACTCCTCACCTACAGCGGTTGGTGGGTAATTCCTGAGTGGGAGGGTTAGACGGGGCAAAGGGGTAATGTTGATTGCCCCATACCTTGTATTGGCAACCACAGCGGCTACATAAAACCCCTGAGCAGGACAGCACCAGAGCTTTCTGCGCTCATCGGAAAAATGTGGCTGCTAGTCATCCCTCTGCCACATTTGTCTGCATTTTGCCTGCTTTATGGCCCAAAAATTGGTGAAGTGCAAAACAATTTCTACCCTGGATGTAGCTGCAACTTAATTTCCAAGAAGTTCATGCCCTTCTGCATTCTCAATGTAACTAACTGCTTTCACAAGTCATCAGTAAGGCTTTTATACAGCGTGGCAGAATAAAATAAATTAACTGTGGAATGTGATCCCAAAAGAAGTGAGAAATAAGTTCTGAAACCTATGCACTAAAAAAGAAACGTGATGTGTTAAGGATGATTCCGTGAACTGGTTTCCCTAGGGGGTGGATGGGGTCAGGGTTTGGGTTATCATGTTTTTAAGCATCTGCTTTGGTTTGTTTGAAGTGGTTGGCCAATTTTTGTGGGCTTTCTAGCCAGTATTGTGTCTGGAATTCGCTGCCAGAGGAGGTGGTGGAAGCAGGTACGATAGTGGTGTTTAAGAGGCAGCTTGATAAATACATGAACAGGATGGGAATAGAAGGATACGGACCCCGGAAGTGCAAAATGTTTTAGTTTGACGGGCAATATGATCGGCGCAGGCTTGGAGGGCCGAAGGGCCTGTTCCTGTGCTGTACTTCTCTTTGTTCTTCTTTGTTCTTTGTTATTTATGTACTCCACTGTTGTGAGAGTGCTGATTAGTTGGCAAGTTTCCACAATTGGACAACATTTGCTACATAATCCTCAGTGTGCTAAGAATTACACTGACAACCAATTTAAGATTGTCAGTCAAACTCGCAGTGCATATTTGCATGTACTGGAAGCTACATATCTCCATCCACAGGGCCCTGTTCTTTGCAGGCAGAAAAAACATGTACACACATCGCGTCTGTTTCAACTAAACAAAATAAGTGACAGCCATTCGCTGACTCATTACTCAGGGCAATGCCTTGATCAAGTAGGGTCAAGCTGCCTGGTTTAAGTTTCAAACAATGCTTGGCGGTTAACTGTCAGTCACCATCACTGGTGCTTTCGCCATGGCAACACCTCTACTCCACTTTCTAGCTTTGTCTCTCAGTACTTTTTAAAAATTCATTCACAGGATGTGGGCATCGCTGGCTAGGCCAGCATTTAGTGCTGGATGGGTAATAAGCTGCCTCCTTAAACTACTGCAATCCATGTGTTGTAGGTACACCCACAGTGCTGTTGGGCAGGAGTTCTGGATTTTGATCCAGCGACAGTGAAGGAACAGCGATCCAGTTCCAAAAATGTTATTTTTGAATAGTTTCCACATGTCAGTTGACAATAATGAATTAGCTAATAAAGAATAAAAGCCTTGCAATTAGATAACGTTAATGACAGGGGTAGAGCACTTCTTGTAGAAGAATGTCATCAGCAAGCAGTCCTAGATTTTACATAGCCGGACCAGAGTAAACTTCCCTGTAATCCATCCTGGCAATATATATCTTAACTGCCCTTCAGAACAGGACCCCTGCTGTATCAAATACCAATGTTTCATTGCCTTGCACAAACATTCCTGCATCCCTTTTTGAATGAGATGGCCAATTTCAAACATTCAGACAACACAGATGAAGCCATTCGGCCCAACATACATTTGAAAGCTGTCCAATTAGTCCCATTTTCCTGTCCTTTCCCCCACAGTTCCACAAATCTTTCCTTTGCAGGTTTATGCCCAATTCCCTTTGAGAGGTAGCACTGAGTCTCTTCTTGCTACCTTTTCAGACAGTGCCTGAACAATTTATAGCATGAAAAGAAATTGCCTTCATCCCCACTTTCGTTCTTATGCCAATTATCTTCAATCCATATCTTCTGATTACCAACCCATCTGTCAGTGGAAAATGTTACTCCTGATTCACCCTAACAAAACCCTTTATCATTTTGAAAACCTCTTAAATCATCTTTTAGCCTTCTCTGCACCGAGGAGAGCAATCTGACCTCCTCTGGTCTTCCCACATTATTTGGTGCTGATACTTTTCTGAGGACAATGTTGTCCTCCACATTTCACTGGTAACTGAATTCACACTAAGTAAACTCATTTAGCACAGGAACTTTTACAGCTGCTAGGGAGGAAAGCAATGTCCCCTCCAGGCTGCATGGGTCTACAGCCGCATGGCAACCCCGAAGTTACCACAAGATTGTGCCATTTAAGATAATGCAGAAAAATATTTAAAGGTACCTGTTACGGCTACGTGCGGAGGGGTACAAACGACTACCCCTATAGTACCACCCTATGTCTGACCGTAACAGGGTTTGTTGTGAATTTAGAAGGATGAAGGAATTTCACTCAATGGCTGGGATTTTCCAGCCCTGTCATAGCAGGACCCGCTGCGGAAGATTCAGTGGCGGGTGGGGCCAGAAAATCCCTTCTAATGTCCGTGTTTAACCATTTATGTACTGACTGCAAAGAAACGAGTCTGACAGGCTTTCTCGAGGTTTAAAACAAAAAGAGGTTTTTTTTTAATTGAGTTAAAAACCCACCCAGGCAAAGATAGCAAAATATTTAAAAGGGGAAATTCGCGCTTCTCGAACGTTTGCCACCCGCATTTGCACACAAGCAAGCAAAATTTAAAAGTTATACTGTAGGCATTTACTATCTTAGTCAAATTAAAGTCCAATGCTGAAAAGCTTTCTAAGACCTTTTATGAGTCCTTGGCTGCTTCAGTGTGGCTGCGGCAGAGATTTTTCCAAGTCCCGTTAGATTCCAGGAGTTGTGTTGAAGTTCATGTAAGTGTAATTGCCGGAGACAGTTTATTTTTAATCCGTAATTCCATCTCTTCCAGAAGTCGATGAGTTTTGCACCTGAGCTTCCTTTTGATGGAACATTCACTATCTCTGTACTGGATTTTTTTTAAACTGTAAGAGATAGGGTCTTAACTTGGGGAAAGGAGAGATGGGAGTTCCTTACTGCTCCATTGGCAGCTTTTCTACACTATTCAATTGTTTGTAACTTGCATGCTGTGCTAAAGAGATTTCAAAATAGTTCCTTTAGACCTCTTTCTCACCATAATGATTTCAGAAGGGGTTTGTTTAGCCAATGTCTGAACTAACTGCTTTTGTTTCATGGCTGAGGGGGTCAGTGGATTCTGTAATGTAACAGCCATTAACCCCCCGAATGAGTCATTATCCACCTTGATGAGACAGGAAGGCATATAACCATTGTTCTAGCAGACTTTGTCTCCACTGGAGAGGTAGACTTATGGAAGTGTAAATGCTATGTCCAGTACATTTCAGTAGATTCCTTTGAAGTGATTATTTTACATCCTCAAGTGTGAAATTCCAGAGAAGGATGCACGTCTGAATGGTATTCCACATTGGAACTTTCCAGAAACTGGTCACAGGCAATACCAGACGTCAGGTGACTCTGGCAGCCACCTTAAGTCAGTGTATTTTCTTGGCTTTATAAAGACCTTTTAAACAGTTCAGTATATGTTTGGTTAGCTGGTGAAAATACAGATTAATATCACTCATGCAGAAGTCACATCACCATGACAGTACCACATCCTGAAATGAATAGATGGGACATTGGAGAGGAGATTGATCAGATCTACTTCCCTGAGGTGCTAAGCTCTAATGTTTAATTTTCCAGGTGTTTTAACAAAACCGGACTTAATTGACAAAGGCACGGAAGAAAGTATTTTTAACATCATTGAGAATAAAGTTGTTCCCCTGAAAAGGGGTTACATACTTGTCAAGTGCCGTGGGCAGAATGAGCTGAATGCAAATACGACAATGTCTGCTGCACTGGAGGAAGAAGTCACATTTTTGAAGAACAGCTCACATTTTCGGTATTATTTTCCATCAAGGACAAATGTGACTTTTTCTTACTACTGTAATCAAATTGTATCTTGCTTTCATCAATACTCTACTTAATGCTCTTGAAGGTGTTTCTCACGTGTCGGTGCAGACTCGATGGGCCGAAGGGCCTCTTGCACTGTGACTCTGTGATTCTGTGTGATTCTGTGAAGGTGCCTACACTTGCTGAGATGCAACCATCCCATTGCACAATCTTTTAGAAGTTTACTGCAGTAATTATTCCTCACAACTGAAGCTTAGACATGAATAGATGGTGGCCTCTAATGTATGGTGGTTCAAGATTGTCTAAATAGAATGCTAAAAGGAAGGACTGGTCAATATAACGACCCTTATAGAAGCCGCTGAATATTCTGTTGATTGAAATGGGAGAACAAAATGGTGGGTTCCATTATTGGCTTGCAGTCCTAACGAATCATAAAAGATTACAGAATGAGAGGAGGCCATTTGGCCCATCAAGTCCATGCCAGCTCTCTACAAGAGTAATTTAGCTAATCCCACTTCTCTGTCCTTTCCCAGTTGTCCTACAATCTCTCTTCCTTCAGGTGTTTATATCTAACTCCCTTTTGAAAGCCAGGATTCAATCTGATTTAACGGATAGAAAATGGGATAAAAGGAGGGATAAAAAGGGGATAAAACCATGGATAAATGAATAGAAGTAAAAATAAGTGGATAAAAATAAAAAATATTAAAAACAAGGAGGTCTGACTGGCCTGTAGTTGTTATTAGGACTCAATGGCATTTTAATGGCCTACTGACTCCGACTAAGGGAAGTTTTGACTGAATGGTCTGTAGGCCATTAAAATGCCATTGAGTCCTAATGACATCATGAGATGCCTACCTGACTCTGCTGGCACCTCAGCCACCTAAAAATAATGCCTGGTTGAAGTGGTGACTCATAGGATTTGAACATTGTAGGGACAGTAAGTACCCTTTGATACTTTTATCTCCATTCATGTCCCATTTTTGCCTGAGTTGCATAAAAGTCCTCCTCAAAAGTCTTGTTTTTTTAAACAAAAACCACCTTTTCCCTGAAGTTCTGCAGATTTAACTGTCACCCTTGATAATCCAGCAGCAAAACAGTCCCAAAGCAATTCCAAATAATTCAATGGTAGGTAATTTTGACTCTGGGCCACAGTATAAAACAGGTGCTATCAAACCAACCTACCCCCATCCCCCCTGTTTTCATTTACTTCAATGTCAGAAGAGATGCATTATGGACAACTGTACACTTGCATCCATTATACAATGTGGACCAGTATACAATATCACCTACTGACTCTTGTCAGTCATGCACTATCATCCAAAATCCAAACTATCCACCATGAATCCTCCTTCTGTTCCAGAATTAAACTGTATGAAAATCTGTAGCAAGTAAGGAACAAAAACAAAAGATGTGCAAGGAAATACATTATGCAGGTTAGCCCAATAGGAAGGAGGATAGTTTATTCCCACCATTTCCATATTCACCTCAGCCACACTTTTAGAAATGATACAGAACACTGGCAAAGACTTGGCGGGAGGAGGGGGAGGGGGGGGGAAGGCCACCTGTTCACCCTCTTGGTTCTGATAAGTTGTATTACAACAACAACTTGCATTTTGATTGCACCTATGGATATAGTAATATGTCCCAAGGAGAGTTATCTGACCAAACTTGACACGGAAGCCTAATGAAGAAAAAGGAAAATAAAATGTCCCTTGCAAAATTATATTAGTATGTGCCTCTCTGTCTCCACAGGCCACTGCTGGAGAAAGGCGTTGCATCCTTCGAACATCTGTCTGAAAAACTCACCAATGAGCTCATTCACCAAATCGCGGTTAGTCACATTTACTCTGTATGGTGAAGACTTTCCATTGGATAAAATAGGCTGGGGGTGGACATGATCCAGATCATTTTTTAAGTGATGAGAATTGCGGATTATACGGTCATGAGTAGTGCTTGCTATCAGATTGCATTTAGGCGTCGTCTCTTGTTGAAAATGATAAACGCGATGGCGTAAATAACAAAAGAAACTATTTTGCGGGGGGGATCCAGAACAGAGAGGGCTACATCTTAAAATTAGAGCTAAGCTCTTTCAGGAGTGAAATCCAGTGGCCCCTGTTTTCCCAAAGGGTAGTGGATGGCCAGAACCCACTCCCTCGAAAGGCTTTTGAGGCTGGGACAAATGTCATTTTCACAGCTGAAAATGGGAGTTTTTTATTCTGCATGGGATAGGGAGCAAAGGCAAGTAAATGCCAGCGGACTCTTTGAAGTATAGCCCAAAAAAAGCACAATGCCCTTCAGGAATAGAGGGGGAAGAGAAGCAAAGTCAATTCTCAGTGGATCACTGTGAATTTGCTCAACTGCTTGAAGCGTTCTGAGGTTCAATTGTCAGTGGCTCGATTGCAAGCATCTCTGTGTACAACGTCTTTCTGATTCAATTTGCTTTGTAAAGAACTGGCTGCCAATCATGGAGGAAGCTCTTCGGGAGAAAGTCGTGGAAATCCAAAATAATTTGAATGAACTGGGCTGCAACACTCCAGAAGACATTCAGGCGAGAAAATTATTCCTGAACTGCGTAAGTTGAGATGCGAGATGCGCACCCTTGTAGATCTTTAGATGGCCGATAGGGACAAGGCTTTGATTCTAATGCACTGGGCATGGCGGAAATCTGATGGCGGGGAGGGGGGGTGGCTGGGGAGGGGCGGTGGTGGAGATAAGTAAAAAGTGGCTTACTTCCCCTGATGAGAAGAGATTGGACATACTGGGGTTACTTTCCCTGGAGCAGAGGAGATTGAGGGGGAATACGATTGAGGTGTGTAAAATTATGAGGGGCGTAGATAGGGTAGACAGGAAGGAACTTTTTCGCTTCATAGAGGGATCAAGCAGGGTATAGATTCACTGCTTGAAAGGGTGGTAGAGGAAGAAACCCTCGTAACATTTAAGAAGTATTTGGATGTGCACTTGCGTTGCCATGGCATACAAGGCCATGGGCCTAGTGCAGGAAAATGGGATTAGAATAGTTAAGTACTTGTTTGAGCGGTGCAGACTCAATGGTCGAAGGGCCTTTTTCTGTGCTGTAGACTTCTATGAGTCTGAGTTCTGGACCTTGGCTAGCTGGTGGGAGCAGGAATTCATTAAGCAAGAGGCTGCAGTCAGGGACATGTGGGGATTGATAAGTGGCAATGAGGGTGGCCAAGAACAGAGACCACCCAGGAATCCTGGGGCACGATGTGGGAAAAGGGGAGGCGTTGGTGGGGGGGACTCTATGCCCCCCTGGTTATTGATCCCCCCACCAAGGGGAAAAGTTCCTTCCTGTCTACCCTATCTATGCCCCTCATAATCTTATACACGTCAATCATGTACCCCCTCAATCTCCTCTGCTCCAGGGAAAATAACCCCAGTCTATCCATTCTCTCCTCATAACTAAAACTCTCCAGCCCAGGCAATATCCTGGTAAACTCCTCTGCACTCTCTCTAGTGCAGTTACATCCCTCCTATAATGCGGATTCTAGAATTGTATGCAATACTCTAGCTGTGGCCTGACCAGCGTTTTATACAGAACAAAAATAAAAATATCTGGAAAAACTCAGCAGGTCTGACAGCATCTGTGGAGAGGAACACAGTTAACGTCTGACAGCAGATATCACACCTGCTGAATTTTTCCAGGTATTTTTATTTTTGTTTTGGATTTCCAGCATCCGCAGTTTTTTGCTTTTATCTCAACGTTTTATACAGTTCCAGCATAACCTCCCTGCTCTTATATTCTATGCCTCGGCTAATAAAGGCAAGTATCTTATATGCCTTCTTAACCACCGTATCTACCCGTCCCACTACCTTAAGGGACTGGTGGACATGCATACCAAGGTCCATCTGATCCTCGGTACTTCTTAGGGCCCTACCATTCATCGTGTATTCCCATGCCTTGTTTGTCCTGCCCAAGTGCATCACCTCACACTTATCCAGATTAACTTCCATTTGCCACTGATCAGCCCATCTGACCAGTCCATCTATATCCTCCTGTAATCTAAGGCTATCCTCCTCACTACTTAGCACCCCACCAATTTTCGTGTCATCCGCAAACTTACTGATCAACCCTCCTACATTCAAGCCTAACTCGTTTATATATACTACAAACAGCAAGGGACCCAACACTGATCCCTGTGGAACCCCACTGGACACAGGCACCCAGTCACAAAAACACCCCTCGACCATCACCCTCTGCTTCCTGCCACTCAGCCAATTCTGGATCCAATTTGCCAAATTGCCTTGGATCCCATGGGCTCTTATCTTCGTTATCAGTTTCTTATGCAGGACCTTATCAAAATCCTTGCTGAAGTCCAAGTAGACTACATCAAATGCATTGCCCTCATCTACACACCTGGTCCCCTCTTTGAAAAATTCAATCAAATTGGTCAGACATGACCTCGCCTTGACAAAACCATGCTGACTTTCCTTGATTAAACCCTGCCGCTCCCAAGTGTAGGTTAATTCTGTCCCTCAGAATTGCTTCCAATAGTTTCTCCATCACTGAGGCTAGACTGACTGGCCTGTAGTTCCCTGGTTTATTCCTTCCTCCCTTCTTGAATAACAATACCACATTAGCTGTCCACCAGTCCTCTGGCACCTCTTCTGTGATCAGAGAGGTATTGAATATTATTGCCAGTTCCCCTGCTATCTCCTCCCTTGCCTCACTCAACAGCCTCACTCAACAGCCTGGGATACATTTCATCCGGGCCTGGAGATTTATCTACTTTTAAGCCTGCCAGACTACTTAGAACCTCCTCCCTTTCTGTGCTAATTTCTTTAATTATATCCCAGTCCTTCTTTTGATTTCCATACCCATGTTGTCCCTTTCACTTGTGAACACCGTCACAAAATATTCATTTAGAACCCTACCTATGTCTTCCGGCTCCACACACAAATTACCACTATGGTCCTTAATGGGCCCTACTCTTTCCCTAGTTATCCTCTTACTATTAATGTACTTGTAAAATAACTTTGGATTTTCCTTTATTTTACCTGCCAATGTTTCTTCATGTCCCCTTTTTGCTCTCCTAATTTCCTTTTTAAGTTCCCCCCTACACATTCTATACTCCTCTAGGGCTTCTGCTGTTTTGAGCCCTCGGTACCTGCCATAAGCCTCTCTTTTTCTCTTTATCCAATCCTGTATATCCCTCGACAACCAGGGTTCCTTGGGTTTGTTGGTCCCACCCTTTGTCTTTACTGGAATATGTTGGCACTGTACACTCCCTATTTCCTTCTTGAATGAGTCCCACTGCAGATTTACCTAAAAGTAGGTGCTCCCAGTCCACTCTGGCCAAATCATATATGATCTTATTAAAATCGGCCTTCCCCCAGTTTAGAACTCTGATTTCTGGCCCATCCTTTTCCTTTTCCATAACAACCTTGAATGTAACCGAGTTATGATCATCTATCTGCTAAATGCTCCCCCACTGATACCTTTACCACTTGCCCGGCTTCATTCCCTAAAATTAAGTCCAGGACCATGTCTCTCTTGTAGGACCTTCTACGTACTGGCTTAAAAAGCTCTCCTGGGTGCACTTTAAGAATTCCACTCCCTCTAAACCTATCACTATGACTAACCCAGTTCATGTTGGGGAAGTTGAAATCCCCCACTATTACTAACCTATTATTTTTACACTTCTCTGAAATTTGACTACACATCTGCTCTTCTATTTCTCTCTGACTGTTTGGGGGCCTATAGTACACCCCCAGCAATGTGATTGCTCCTTTTTTGTTTTTCAGTTCTACGCATATGGCTTCATTTGAGGTGCCTTCTAAGATGTCATCCCTCCTTACTGCTGTAATTGTTTCCCTGATCAATATTGCAATACCCCCAACTCTTTTACCTCCTTCCCTGTCTCACCTGAAGACCCTATATCCTGGAATATTGAGCTGCCAATCCTGCCCCTCTCTCAACCATGTCTCTGCGACAGCAATGACATCATACTTCTATGTGTTAATTTGTGCCCTCAACTCATCTGCCTTATTTGTCAGACTCCTTGCATTAAAATAAATACCATCCAACCTTGCCAAACTCCCTTGTACCTTAATTGACCTATAATTTCTATGCTTTCCAGACTCAGAACCTCCTCTCAGGACCCCATTCCCATACCAAGTTAGTTTAAACCCTCCCCAACAGCACTAGCAAACCTCCCTGCAAGGATGTTGGTCCCATTCCAGTTCAGGTGCAACCTCGTCCGCCTTGTACAGGCCCCACCGCCCCCAGAAACAGGCCCAATGTCCCAGAAATCTAAAGCCCTCCCTCCTGCACTGTTTCTCCAGCCACGCATTCATCTGGACTAACCTCCTATTTCTATACTCACTAGCGCATGGCACCTGAAGTAATCCAGAGATTACTACCTTTGAGGACCTGTTTTTTAATCTGTTTCCTAGCTCATTAAATTCTGCTTGCAGGACCTCATCGCTCTTTCTACCTATGTCATTGGTGCCAATATGTACCACAATCTCTGTCTGTTTGCTCTCCCCCTTTAGAATGCCCTGCAGCCGTTCAGTGACATCCTTGACCCTGGCACCAGGGAGGCAGCATACCATCCTGGAGTCACGTCTACGGCCACAGAAACGCCTGCCTGTTCCCCTTACTATCTCCTACCACTATTGATCTTCCCCTATTTTTCCTCCCACCCTATGCAGCTGAGCCACTCACAGTGCCATGAGCGTGGCTGCACTCCCCAGAGGAGCCATCACTCTCACCTTTTTCCAACATAGAAAAACAGTTCTTAAACGAGATGCACCCTGGGGATTTCCTGACTACCTGCCTGACACCGTTTTTCTGACCGGTCACCCATTCCCTCTCTGTCTGCACTCCCGTAAGCTGTGGGGTAACGACGTCTAAAAATGTGCTATCCATGAAACTCTTAGCCTCGCGTATGCACCTCAGTGCCTCCAGCTGTTGCGCAAGCTCCAAAATCTGGAGCTCAAGTAGCTGCAGTTGGTGGCACTTCTGCACATGTGGTCGGTCAGAGCGCAAGGACCATCAAGGACTTGCCACGTGTTGCAGGCAGTACATAACACAGGACTGAGCTGCCCTGCCATGCCTATATTTGAAAAAAAAACCTTACTTTAAGTTAGATACAGTAAAAAAAAGTTAAATTATTTATGCACTTTAAATAAAAAATAGAACTCTTACCTTTCCTTAGTTAAATCTATTTTAAACTGGAGAAAAACACTTGCCCGCTACTCACCAATCAGCTCTCACCTTTGTACTGATGTCACTTTTTGAAGCTTCCCGCATTCGCACTGGTTCTGATCTTTCTGCCGTGCTCTCACGCTGTCTTGTGATGTCACTCTTGTTATTTTCAACAAGAAGTGACTGCAGGACACTCTTCCCAGACTGCTTCACCGCAATGCTGACTGCAGGACACTCTTCCCAGACTGCTTCACCGCAATGCTGACTGCAGGACACTCTTCCCAGACTGCTTCACCGCGATGCTGACTGCAGGACACTCTTCCCAGACTGCTTCACCACGATGCTGACTGCAGGACACTCTTCCCAGACTGCTTCACCGCGATGCTGACTGCAGGACACTCTTCCCAGACTGCTTCACCACGATGCTAACTGCAGGATACTCTTCCCAGACTGCTTCACCACGATGCTGACTGCAGGACACTCTTCCCAACTGTCTGGGTTCAGGTGAGAGTCAGGGAAAATGTATGAATATCCCGAGACTCCCCTGGTTCACCACCCACTTTTGGGCTTGCACGTACCATACCTGACCTCTCCCCTTTATAACCAGCACCACCATGCACTTTAAAAAATACTTGTACACACTGGGAAACAATAGTCACTACAATAGGCTGGGCTTGCATTATACAAGAGGGTACATTTTGCGTTCGCAGTTCTGGAATAGAAGCCCACCTGCTGGTAGTGGCTAGTGGTAATTCAGTAATTTGGGGCAGTATCACCATCGGGATTTTCCATGCACAAATTTCCACTATCCACTCACCATAGAAAGCTCCATGACAGGAACACATGTTCATAAAGTCTACTCTGACCTTACTCAATTTTTCTGTGAGCGAGATGGTGAGTTTGATTCCTGTTTATGTTTGACCATATAACCTAAGCTGGGTGCCTTGCAAGTTTTTTTGTTATTTCTGCTTCTTACCTTAGTCTCCTTTGGCAAGGCATCCACCATTCTCAAATGAGTTGATTGCCTCGCTGCCACCCAATGTATGAAGCTAGGATTCACACCCTGATTCCACACAACAAACTTAAGATCAGTTGACTGATGGCCATGTAACATTAGGTGTATTTATTATTAATGTAATTATTCTTTTGTGTACCCTCATCTACTGTTCCATTAATTTATTAATTCATTTCTGCCTGTGTCAATGTCACTATCTGACTGCGCCTTCTACTTATGTGAATTTCATTCCCCAATGGCCACTTCAACATTTATTCATTGAGCTCCTCCTGCCCATTAATCTTTGAATTTATTCATGTGGCAGTGGCCACCCTGTATGAATTTACTAATTCACTGGTGCCTCCTTACTTGCACTCTTATGTTCATCAGTGAGCTTTCATTGGTTTGAGTGCATTCATACATGTCATTTTGTGTTGGTTTGTCTACGCTGGGTGCTTATGTGATGACATTGCATCCAACAAACCCACCAGCTGGAAATTGAATAACCCCTGAGTGGTGGTAAATTGGTCTACCAGCCCTCCCTCACCCCCCCACCCCCATCCCCCCCACCCCCACCACCCCCCTCCCCACTTTTCAATTCCAGTGAGCTACGGGTGCTGGTTCTGCAGAGCGTGGTCAACAAGACTGAACAGCTGGGATAACAGCCAAGGATCTAACGTGATCCCAAGATCAGGAAGGGTTATAGTTGCCAGCTCTGGCTGGATGTATTCCTGGAGGTGTCATCACATGACTTCCTCCCTCCAACTCCCTTGCTGTCCCCTTTGGTCACCCAACATGTCCGTCCCCACAGCACAACAGCCAATTGGAAAGCAAACTGGCTGTCCCTCGCCCAATCAGTTGATTCTTAATTGCCAGTCAAACAACCTTTTCTTCCCCACCACCCATATTTTTTTATAATGAGTAAAGCAAAAGCGTTGAAAGATTTTTTGTTTTATTGCCCCAATGATTTTTTTTTTCCCCCAGTAATTTGGAGATTAATCTTCAAGTTCTGGAGAATCCTGGGCAATCCTGGAGGGTTGGCAAACCCTGGGGAGCGAGCAAACAGTGACCAACAGTGATATGTGATTTCAATACGGAATCAGGAGGAGCATTTTAAGAACCAGTGGTCAGACCCGATAATCCTGATTAGGAAACCAATTTCCAGTTTGAGTCAGGTGTTATTAGCCTGTCCAAGCGCCTGTTTTAGATGTATGGCCAGTACATCTGCACCAAGGCGTCATCATTTGGAGCTGCCGGTTTGTGTTCCCCATCTTAACATGACACAGTGACTGTTGCGAAAAGAAACTACCACTCGCTAATTTTATTGCAGAAAATTTTAACTTATTGTGAAGAGCTCACTAGTTTAGTCATGGGAGATTACAAGAAGGACTACGACAATGGAAGGAAGATATGTGACTATTCTCGGAGGATGTTTTCAGAGTGGTACAACAAGCTGGAGATAGAGAAAGTAAGGCGTAAGTATTACTTATATTATTTTCTTTCTTATTTGTTTAAATATATTTTTCACTCTGGTCTTTCGGGCCACACTCCAAGTGAAGTGCTTGGTTTCTTTATTTACAGCCTACTCCAAGCCTGAGTTCTAGGTCAGGAACTTGCTTTGGATTTCTCCATGGCACAATCGGTAAAGTTGTAATCCGCAAGTCCCCAACTGTTCAGTTCCCAAACTGTGTCGAGCTGGCTGATCTCAGCATGACAATTGGACGCTACTTCTCAAGGGAAGTGTTCAGATTTTATTTCGCTATCTTTTTATTTTTTAGGGTGCTTAGAGGTCAGATCAGGCAAGGCTTTAAACGTTTCTTACAGTTGGTTTTATCGACTATAAAACTTAACAACTGTTTAATTTAACCCTAATAAAAAGTACGGTAGAAAATTCAAAGTCCAATTCTTCTCCCTTGGGAGACTAAAAGATTAATAATCCATTGGTCTACTTCATATACCATGGCCAGGATTTTCCCGTCGGTGGGCAGAGGGGCGGGGCCCACTCGCCGACACGTAAAATGACGCGGGATGTTGTCGGGCAGAACTCCCAATGTCACCACGCCCCATTTAAGTTTTCAGGTAGGCGGGGGTTCTGCCGAATCAGCTGTGTGCCCGCCGACCTGTCAATGGCCCATTGAGGCCATTGACAGAGTCATTAAAATAATTAATGGACCTGCCCGTCCAGCCTTAATGTTGGCGGGCAGGCCGGGAGCCCCGGCAGGCATTAGAAAAAGCATCAAACCCCATCCACGGGCGGGGATGAGGTTTCATGTAGGTTTTTAAAAATTGAATTAAAGCGTTTTTAAAAGTGATGGACGTGTCTCAACTCATGTGACAGTGTCCCACGAGGGGACATGTCAGATTTTTTTTTCTATTTTTATCTTTTTTACAGTAGAGCCGCACTTAGCCTCAGGGAGATGAGTGCGTTCTATCGTGCGCATGCGCGAAAGAGCTCACTCTCGGGTTTAGGGATTCCCCGCCCCCCAGCACAGGGAGCGCTCAGCACTTCCGTGTGGACGTCACGCTGGGTGGGCCTTAATTGGCTCGCCCACATAAGATGGTGGCACGCCCCCAATCGGGGGAGCTGATCGGAAGTGCATCTCCGTGCGCCCACACTTCAACATCAAAATTCTGCCCTGATTTGATATATATGGGAGGCTTGCTAGACAATTTCAGAGGGGAGCTAAGAGCCAACCACATTGTTGTAGCTCTGGAGTCACGTATAGGCCAGACTGGATAGGGATGGTAGACTTCCATTGCTAAAGGACATTTGGGAACCAGATGGATTTTTACAATAATCCGGTAATTTCATGGTCTTTATTACCGAGAATAACTTTTAACTCCAGATTTATTAATTTGATTAACTGTGTCATTTATTATTGTGCTTGTTTTCAGTTAATGATGAGGCAATGTCAAAGGTCAGGTTCCATGACAAATACTCTCAAGGGAGAGAGCTGCCCGGATTCACAAAGTACCGAGTATTTGAATCTGTCATCCGAGAACAAATTCAAAAGTTGCTACCGCCTTCTCTCCAATTGATGAAAGAACTTGCAGGTAGAATAAAAAAGACACGTACCACACTGTAAGGAAAAGAATTTCCAGCTTAATCAATAGCTTGTCATAGCTGAGGTCCGTGGCTTATGGTTTTCATGAAAAAGTAAACTAAAATTGATGCCTCTGTAAATCCTGAAATCCATGCATTACAATGGATTTGAATTCATATTGTCACAATGATTTGTATTCATCAGTTGTCTTTAATCTGGTTACGCACTGCCCACATCCCTTGAACAAATTTATTGAAAAGCTGTATCCCATTCCACTGATAAGTTCTACCATGTGATTTAACCTTTTATAAATCGCTCGTCCTTGACAGGTATCTTTTCTCCCCCTTTTGCTTCCAGCCATAAGGTTGCTTTGTATTTATTTGAACTGGGAACTCAATATCCTTCCTGTTTGTTGCTAGCTTTCGGCAGGACAAAAGGCAGGAAAAGGTGTGCTGGAGGTTCCAGCAGTTTCCAAGCTGGCTGTGCCTGCTAGGAACATAGCAGTTATGAGAAGAGAAAGACCAAAGTCCATCTAGTTCACTGCCTACCATCCTGGTAGATACGTAATGTAATGATAAAGGAGTTGTTGACTGATTACCAACAACAGACCCAGGAATAACACAAGGAAAACTACAGTTGTTGACAACCTTTGAAACCATAGTCATCAGTTCATCACTGTTGAACTTGAGCCTCTCACTTCCAATTCCCAACTCCCAAGTCTGCCACACCAGATTTCAGAGCCCCACCCCTGACTCCCAACTCCTGGCCCCCTCCCCCGATCCCTCCCCCGACTCCCAACACCTGGGCCCCTTCCCTGCCTCCCAACTCTCGAGCCCCTCCCCCGACTCCCAACTCTTGAGTTCCTCCCTGACCCTCAACTCCCGAGCCTCTCCCCTGATCCCCAACTCCCAAACCCCTTCCCCGACTCCCAGCTCCTGAGCCCCTCTCCTGATTACCACTTCCTGAGCCCCTTTCCCAATCAATTCCGTAGCCCTCCCAATTCCTGAGACTCCCCACCGATTCCTGTGACCTTCGATTCTCAAGCCCCCTCTGACCCTCAAGGCCCCTTCCCCACCGGCCCCGATCCCTTTTCCCCCAACTCTGCAGCCCTTCCCTAACTCTCAAGCCCCCTCTGAATCTTAAGCCTCTGTTGTGTCTGCTGCCCTGGGAAATTTGAAGCATGAAGTCAATGCAACACCAAGAACATCCATACTCATTCTCCGAGAAACGTTCTAGCAAACATTTGTCTCTCAACCGACCTAAAAGGAAAACAGATCATCTAGTTATGGATTTCTGCAGTTTGTGGGACCTCACTGTGCACAGTGCCTACACTCCAAAAATACTCAAGTGGCTGTTCATTGATTTGGGGTCCCCCTGGGTCTACGAAAATGCAAGTCCTGCTTTACTTTTGAAAGAATTCTTGCTTTCACAAGGCAAGCCAAGTCTGTCAGTAATTTCCATTGGAAAACTGCAGACATCTAACAAACAGTTTTCACTCATAATGAAATTGATGACTAATTCCTGCAGGAGCATCGTTGCATTTTTATTAACATTCCCACAATGAAGTGTTCCCGATTCTCCAGAAGATAGTTTGTGTATAATCCATGTTTGATAACAATAAGTATAATTGAGCCATTTTTTGTATTCTTTTCACAGATAAAGTCCAGCAAGTGTTTAACGTAATGGGATTTGAACATTTTCAAAATTTCCCCAATTTGATACAAGCGACCAAGGTTTGTGCCTCAAAAACTTTTAACTGAGGCAGAGTTTTCAGAACAGGGGAATTACATAGGGCAGGATTTTTCCCTCGTCTGTCGGGCGTGCGTGCTTCCCCGACCCAAACAGGAGTAAAATAGTGCACGATGACATTGGGCGAGCGCCCCAACGTCATCGGGCACTCTCGCGATATTTCACTCGGTGGGCGCGCGCGAGAGGCAGCAGCGCGTCCGCTGACAATTGAGAGGCCTATTAAGGCCCTTCATCAATTAATTAATTTGAATTTTGGGCTGTCTGCCCAACCGTTTGGTTGGCGGGCGGGCGAATAGGCCGAGCGGCCTTTGCATTTTTTGCAAAGCCTCAACCACGGGCGGGATGAGGTTTCGACTAGTGATTTTAAAACAAAAAAGCTTTAAAACTCATTTTTACCATGTCCCTGCTCATGTGACTTTGTCACATGAGGGGACACGTTTTCCTTATTTTTCCATTCTTTGTTTTTAATGTTAAAAATCTTCAGTTCCCTGAGGCATCTCTGTGCATTCAAGGAGCTGTCATTAAACGCACCCATACGCATGCGCTGACTTCCACGCTCGCCCTCCATCACCCCCCCACCTCTCACCCCCAACCCCAGGCAGCGCTGAGCCTTTCAACTTGCGATTCACGCTGGCTGGCCGTTGATTGGCCAGCCAGCGTGAAATCGTGGTTGGGACCCGATCCCAGGTGGTGGACCATTGCGCACCTGCCCACTTTGCCCGCCCAATGAGGGGAAAGTCCTCCCGATAGAATATACAACACTGGAACAGGCCCAACCAGCCCTAGCTGGCATTTATGCCCCACTTGAAGTCTGCACCCATCCTTTCTCATCCAACTCTATCAGCATCACCCCCTTTCCTCTTCCCCTTCGTATGCTTGCCTAGCCTTCCCTTGGACGGATCTACACTATCAGCCTCAGCCGCCACCTGTGGTAGCAGGTTCCACATTCTCACCAGTCTCTGGGTAAAGATATTTCTTTGGAACTTCCTATTTGATTCCTTGGTGACTATCATTTATTGATAGCCTCCAGATTTGCTCTTCCCGACACACTGTTTACTCCATTAAATCCTTGTACGGTAAAGTCCCGCCATTCATGGGGGGGTTACGTTCACACCAAACCTCACAAATGGCAAAATCGCAAAGGAGGAACATGCTTTTGAATGGGACTCAATTAGACAGGTTCCAGCCACGCAAGGGCAGCACTGGTTTGGACAGTTAGAGTACTCTACAATTACCTGCGTTCCCTTCACTTAAGCTGGTAGACCTGCTGTGCATACTCCACATTTTTGCTTTTTGTTTCCGATTTCCAGCACTTGGCAGTTTTATTCACAGCACATTTAAAACTCATGGTCAATGAGAAAGAGAAAAACCCAGGGCCAATAAGGTGTAAAATACATCCTGGAAAATTCCTCTCTGATTTCCCCCCGCTCCACCACCCCTTCGGGTCACTGAAACCAGCCAAGGAGGTCACATAGACCAAGTTTTACAAAGATTTATAAAGACACTTACATTCTAAATTGTGTGATTTCTGTCCTTTGCTGGAACTTGCCCAGTTACCTCTAAAAGTATCTGGAGACTCAGCACCTACTACACCAGCCTGCGCTATATTCCAGACCCTCACTGCTTTCTGAGAAAAGACAGATCACCTAATAGCCAGTCTATTCCTGCTCTCTCATAGATGAAACTAGATGAAACTGATATTTTAGGGTAAATTAACCATCCCACACTCGAGGTGTGCTCAAAGGGCGTGCCTGTCAAAAGATCAGTGCAGAGATTCAGACATTTCCAACGCGGATAAGCTTATGTTGCCATGCGATGGGCGGTGTGGTGTGCAAAGTACAAAGCACGAGTAAATGAAAACGCGAACAAGGAAGTCATAAAAGATGGGCCTTTACATGTTTAAAGGCCTCTATTAGGTCACCCCTTAACCTTTTTTGAAGAGAAAAGAAACCCAACCAGTTCATCATCATCTTAATCTTCCACATACTCAATGGAATGTAAGTCTTGACAATTTGTCCTGAGAATTTAGCTCTTCTAGCCTTTTTCAGGGTAAATCCATGCTGCATCCTCTCCAAGGACAATATTTCCTCCCTGAGGTGCGGTGCCCCAGAACTGAGCACCATACTCCAGGTGCCGAGCGTGGACGCTTACTGGGAACGGGGCCATGAATTACTTCAGACTCTCAAAAGCTTTTCAAACATCTGTGCCCTTTTTCACAGGACTTAGTTGCTCAAATCCGCCAAAAGCAGGAACAGGATGCAGAACAGAATTTGAGGATGCATTTTAACATGGAAAGTATGGTTTATGCACCGGATGCAATGTATAGCTCCGTACTGGGAAAAATGGAAGCAAAATCTCAGACGGAGCCCAGTCCATTGCCAGGTAGATCTACCCATAAAATGGCTGCTCACTTACAAGCCTATTATCAGGTGAGTCTTCAAAAATAGAGTCACATCTTCCAAGTTACACACTTCTGTTTTGTTGAGGGGGAATACTACACCAATTGAAATGCTTTCTTTCAGAAAAGGCATTAAACTGAGGCCACCTGTCCCCTCAGGTTGCACACTATTTGAAGTTGCGCAAGGGAGAACTCCCTGGTGTCCTGGCCAATATTTATCCCTCAACTAACATCGCTATATCAAGATTATTGGTCAGCATAACGCTGTTGCCTGTGAGTCCTTGCCGTGCGCAAATTGGCATCTTCTTTCTGTCATTCCCTGGATGTGGCACACACCAACGTTGCCTATCCCCAAACGTCTGAGTGACTTGCTAGTCCATTTCAGAGGGCAGTTAAGAGCCAACCACATTGCTGTGGATCTGGAGCCAGACCAAGTAAGCAGGGCAGATTTCCTTCTCTCAAGGGCATCAGTGAACCAGATGGGTTTTTTGAGACAATCCGATAGTTTTGTGGTCACTTTTCCTGATGCTGGTTTTTTATCCCAGTTTATTTAATGGACTGAATTTAAATTTCCCTGCTGCCATGGTGGTATTTGAACTCACATCATTGGATCATTTGCCCAGGCCTAGTCCCATAATATAACTACTATGTTGTGTTTCCTACATAGCAACGGTGACTGTAGTTCACTGGCTATGGGATGCTCGGAGGTCATGAAAAGCAGAAAGCTTTTTTTTCTCTTTTCTCTCCTTAAAAGGAAACCGCTGTTGTTTAGATTGTGAGGTCCGTTCCTGTGACCTTAATCATTTGTTTCCTTAAATTATACAGATATCTATCGATCGATTGGTTCAAATGATTCCCATGGTGACCAGATATCATCTTCTGCAAGAATTTGCAAACCAGGTCAAGTTGGAGATGGCTCAAACTTTTGTGAATGAAGAAGGTGCTGATGGTCTCCTGGATGAGCATGTTGATATAAAATGGAAACGTAAAAGACTCACTGATTCCCTGAATCAGCTGAACAAAGCAAGGGCTCTCCTGATGTCTACAGAAATCAGTAGAGTGCAATGACACTGCATGTCTTAACAGTTCCTTTTTGTTGACAGCTTTCTTCAATGTTCAATGTTCTCGCTTCCACATTCTCACTGCAAGATACTGACCCCGCACAGCACTGCATTTCTGCCAGCCCCTTCCAAACATGGCAGAGCGACACTGGATGGATAGAGGTGTTTGTACAGAAATGTGATGCTGAGAGGCGGCTGCATTGCTTCTTCTGATTCCCAGGGCAATATTGTCTGCTGGGGTGCGCTATTCTTTCGGCGCAATTCACCTGAAATTGATCAAACTGGGCCAAAAGATCATGGGCCAGAATTTTTACCTGAATGAGCATAAAGTGATGCCCGACCATCATCGCGCACTCGCACGATATTTCGGTCAGCGGGCGCGCGCAGGATTCGGCAGCACACCCACCAACAACTAGCAGGCCTATTAAGTCCATTAAAGTCGCAACTGAATGTAATTTTTTCGCTGCCCGTCCAGCCGTCCGGTTTGCACTTTTTTTTTAGGAAACCTCATCCACAGGCGGGATGAAGTTTCCAACAGCGATTTAAAAACAAAATAAAAATGTTAACTTTTTATTAATAACTGCTCATCTGACAAGCTTTATTTCTGAATTTTTATATCTTCAGCTCCCTGAGGCAGCTCTGCGCCCTGGATGAGGGAGGCTGCTTTTCCTGTGCGCACTTAGGGGCATGTGCGAAGCTCCCACTCGCCCTCTTCCCCCAACCTCCCATACAGGTAGTGCTGCAGCGTGCGTCTCACGCTGGGCAGGCCTTAATTGGCCCACCAGCACGAAATCGCGGTCCGGCCCCGATCACGGGTGGCGTTCGGCTTCCCATTCGCTCCCACCGAGCCCGCCCGACGAGGGCAAAATCCTGGCCCATGGAACTTCTTCGAGCACAAATTACACTTAACACAAACCCCGTTTCCATGATTTTTTTTTTGGTGCTTGTTTAAAAGACATTGCGTTAAAAGTCAGCCCTGCTCACATGACTGCTCCTCAGATCTAATTAATCACCACTGTTGCACACCAATGTAACGAGCCAATGGTTCAATCGAGTTTTCTCAAGTCATTTAAGTTTTTTTACTTGTGGGCACAAAAGTATTAATGTGCCTGGCAACAGCAACGTATATATTGTCGTTAAACAACAGATAGTGGGCTGAATTTCGTCTCCCCCGGGGGGGGGGGGGGGGGGGGGGGGTGGTGGGAGTTGATGGGAGGGCGCGTATTGGCGCACTTCTGATTGGCGCCCCGGATCAGAAGGCTTTTTACAATTGGCCCGCCCAGCGTGGTGTCCGCACAGAAACACTATGCCCTCCCTGTGCGGGCGGGCGGGGGAATCCCAAAATCGAGAGTGTGCTCTTTCACGCATGCACACAAAAGAGCGCATTCATCTCCCTGAGGCTAAGTGCAGCCTCAGGGAGATCGGCTGTACCTGTAAAAAAAAGATAAAAATAAAAAAATAAAATTTCCCTTACATGTCCCCTCATCTGACAATGTCAAATGAGTTGGGACATGTCCATAATTTTTACAAAATCTTTATTAAAATTTTTTAAGCCGACATGAAACCTCATCCCGCCCGTGGATGAGGTTTCATGTCTTTCCTAGTTCCGGTCGGGGCTCCTGGCCTGCCCACCAACTTTAAGGTTGGACGGGCAGGCCCTTTAATTGCTTAATTGACCCTGTCAATGGCCTCAATTGGCCATTGCCAGGTCAGCAGGCGCGCAGCTGATTTTGCTGAGCCCCCGCCTTTCTGAAAAGTTAAATGGCGCGGTGACGTCGGGAGTCATTTTACGTGTTGGTGAGCAGGCCCCGCCCCCGCTCGCCAACTCGTAAAATTCTGCCCAGTGTGTTTAGTTGTCAGTAAATGAAGAGAATAACATCTGTATCATAACCACTGACTTTTGCAATGGAGAGATAGAACAAGATCATGATAAGATTGTCAGCATGGAACTTGCCCAGCGTTGGTCGTATAGATGTTAATATTTTGATATTGATATTTTGGGTATTGATATTTTTGTAGTTTGTTTCTTTGATCCACATTTTTGAAATGATTTATGTACTGGTTTTCTTTGTAGAAGTCACACCAAACATATTATTAGAGATTGAACAATCTATTTTTAGTATAACACAAAATGGTTGCTTGGTGGACCAAGAACTGATGGGAAGAGGGCTAGGTTGTGGACAGGCACCGACCAGAAGAGAGAGAAAATGCCCAGACATGTAAGCAGAAATGAGTCAAACTGCACTTACACCCACACAACCCTAGAGCAAAGGATCAGCCCAGCGTGGCTTGAATGCTGCAATTAGGATGTGGGCAGTTGTGATGACCCCAAGAACCCATCACCTCATTGGGTAACTTAAGGCTGAAGGCACTGTGCCAATGAGAAAGCGATGCCACAGCAAATGTAGTATGTAGATCCAACAGAAGGGTATAAGAACCAGATGTGCAGGAGACTCATGGCTGAAGTCGGAAGAGAGGATAGCCTGGTCAGCTATCAACGTGAGTTACAGAACAGGACAGTTCGACCACCCAATCTTGTCTGTCTCTCAGGAAACCAAACAACCGGATTGTGAGTGTACATTAGCAGATATTTGTATCAGTATTTTTACATTGATATCGATTTATATACTAAGGGGTTTAGGCTAATAAAAGTGTTTCATGTAACGCAAGTAAAGTATACTTCGAACCATTGATATCTAGAGTAGGCCTCTGAACCACAAGGGTGAAGTAGTTGATCCAGGGAAGGGGATAGCCTACATACTACTGGGTTGCTCAATAGGCACTGCCTATTTTTCTGTAATAGTCAAATTGCAACAGGCTGCTGTTAATAACTATATAAGGGATTTTTTTAAAAGCAATTTTTAAAAATAACATATGTCCTTAAACAAAAACAAAATGCTGGAAAAACTCAGCACGTCTAGCAGAATCTGTGGAGAGAGAAGAACAGAGTTAATGTTTCGGGCCTAAAGAAGAGTCATACGGGCTCGAAACGTTAACCCTGTTTCTCTCTCTCCACAGATGCTGCCAGACCTGCTGAGTTTTTCCAGCATTTTCTGTTTTTGTTGCAGATTTCCAGCATCCGCAGTATTTTGCCTTTATCATACGTTTTTAAACGCTGGCGGTGCTGGTTTAGGAGAAGTTTTATGTTCGGTGATATGTAAACGAGCTTGAAACTTCAGAAGACAAATCCCTTCTCAAAACTCTCTCAGTTTTGGCCACAATTTCTGCCTAACTGATAACTGCACCCAAAGTCAAAACTCCAGGGTCTAGCCCTGCATGCCGAAGATTAGATTTACAATTGCTGTCATGGAATTGTAATGCTATCAGAAACCACTTGCACTATTTTACTACAGTGACACTGCTAATTACATTGCTTTGGCTATATTCTTCACCAACAAAGCTCCTGGGTATTAGAGTATTGAATTATCTACTGTCAAGTATCTGCACCACAAAAATGAGTACACTTCAAAACTACTTCATTGGCTATAAAGTGCTTTGGGACATCCTGAGGTCATGAAAGGTGGTATATAAATGCAAGCTTTTCTTTTAGCGCATTTTGGGATTTGGGATTTGGGATTGGGGGGGGCGCAAATTTTACAACGGAGGAACTCACAAATATGTTAAATGAACATCAGTTGGATTTAATGAAACTGTATAAAGTTATATTAATACAATGATGTATCAGCTTATAATTGCAATAAAATAAATGGTGACAGTGTATCTTGTTTCTATTTGGATTTTTTAAAAATGAATTATTTCAAGCTTTTCTTTAATTATTTCAAGTCGCTGCATTCAAGATGATTGCAGAGTGACATCACACATTGAGACCAATATTCCTGCATGGGCTGGCTACCCATTGTTTGGGTTTGGTCTGTTCTGGGCTCTTTGAGTCGTAGTTGAGGGTGCCACTTTATCACACGTCCAGAAACAGACAGGGTGGAAGGAAAGGGGCTGGCTACAAGGCTTTCGAGTTCTTGTATTTGTTTTGGTGACATTCAAAAATTAATTGGAAGTTTTAATAGCTAATGGAAACGCACTTGAGGCTGAAGAAAGTAGGGACAATCAGGTTTCTAGTTCGGCCATCAGAACCCAGAAGGAAAAATCAGTAAAAGTTGGTACATGACTGATACTGGTCTCCAGTTCGGACCAGTACCAGTCATCTACAAGTTTTACTGTTTTTCCTTCCAGGTTGCAAAGTTTTGGAAACTTCCAACCACTCCGCAGAAGAGCTAAGCTGTCCTGTATTAATCCAGACAAGTGTTCACTCTGGCTGTGCACTGAAAATGGAAGACACTTCAGAGTTGTGCACATCAAAAGGACTTTGGTAGCTGAGCACTGATAAAGTGCTTTCACTTGAGACATTAAACCATTTGTTTTCTATAGAAATCCTGTAGACACACTGTGCTTATCCAGAATTTTGTGTTTTCCTCTCTCCTGTGATGTTGAGTTAACCTAAAGGTGTGTAGTTGGGTTTAAGATACGGATCAACCATAGGCTAATTGGATGGCAGAACAGGCTCAAGAGGCTGACCGACCTATTCCCAGGTTCCTAACTACAGTTTACAGGTGATACTAAGCTAGAAGGTGTGAATTGTAGCAATGAACATGACAAAATGATGCAGCTAGAAAAAGCAGGCAGAGCAATGGAAGATGCAGTTTGACGAGGCCTCAGCTTCAATACCCATTCCAAATAGGCACTGCTTTACGTGCTCTGTTTGCATCCCTGGAGGCCCCCCTAATTTAAATATTTTTCATGGCCTTAATGAGCCTTGCAGTTTGGATGTAAAAATAATCAGTAGGATACAATCTAGAGGGTATGAACGAGCAAAGGAATTTAAGGATCCGGGTTCATAAGCCATTAAATGTTAAAGGTGTATAACACATGAAGTATAGAATTTAAATGCGAAGAGTACCTGGGATTAAATAGGATATACAGCACAGAATCAGACCTCAAGGCCCAACTAGTCTATGCTGGTGTTTATGCTCCACTCAGCCTCCTCCCGTCTTTCCTCATTGAATTCCTGCCGGTATAGCCTTCTTTTCCCAGCTCCCTGGTGTGCTTGTCTAGTCTCTCTTAAATGCTTCAATGCTATTTGCTGCAACCATTCCCTGTCATAGCGAGTTGCACATTCCCACCACTCTCTGGGTGAAGGAATTTCAGCTGAATTCCACATTTGACTTTCTGGTGACTATCTTATATTGATGGCTTCTAGTTTTGCTCTTCCATGCAAGTGGAAGCACTGTCTGTGTCTATTCTATCAAAGCTTTCCATAATGTTAAAAGAACTCAATTTGGTCACTCTTTTCAAAAGCATATCCACCCTCTTCTGATAGGTATACCACACTGGTGCCATCACCACATTTTATCATTTATGGTATCACAGCAGTTATACTGATTGCTGTTCTATTTCAGGCGCTTGGGATAAAATATCTCATCAGAGTCCAGCAATAATTTGCCATTTGTTGGGTTGCCAACTTTGGACATATTCCTTGAGGCGCAATCACATGACACCCTGCCTCCAAATGTCCTGCCCCCATGTCCCTGGCATTGGTCACCCAACACATCCATCATCTTGATACACCACCTACCCTATCCAATTCAAGAGCAAGCACCAGCTGATTGACTGCCAGTCAAGTATTGTCCAATCTTTCTCCCCCCCACCACCCAGTTCCAATATACTAGCAACCAAAGAAAATTATAAAACACTATTGTTTAATTCCACAATGTTTTTTTTTTGCTTGCATTAGTGATAATTTGTAATGTTTGGAGACTCCAGGAATACCCAACAGGGATGTATCCGCTGGAGATAAGAAAGTTGAGGAGTATTTTGACTTGAGATCTTTAAAATGATGAAGGGAATTGACAACATATGATAAGAATTTCAACCTTAATGTGACTGTGGCCATAACGAACCTCACTAGAAATGAAAATTGGGCAGGGTGTAAAACAGGCAGATGATTCACTATCACCTGATCTGCATCATCCCCTCCCTCTTTCATGGTATTTGTCAATTCTGTATTTACAACTGTGGAAATGGTGTGAATGAGGGAGAATCTTTTTTTGCAAAGGGACCTGACCCAAAAAAGCAAATGCACAAATGGAAGGCTTATTTCATATACAGGATTATTCCAAAAGTAGCCCTTCCCCTTGTGTTGGAACTTACTCGACACCTGTCTACACCAACAACACTCAAGAAGCTTGACACCATCCAGGACAAAGCAGCCCACTTGATTGGCACCCCTTCCGCAATCATTCACTCCCTCCGCCACCGACGCATAGTGGCAGCAGTGTGTACCATCTACAAGATGCACTGCAGGAATTCACCAATTCTCCTTAGACAGCATCTTGCAAACTCACGACCATTACCACCTAGAAGGACAAGGGCAGCAGGTAGATGGGAACATCACCACCTTGAAGTTCCCCTCAAAGCCATTCACCATCCTGAATTGGAAATATATCACCGTCCCTTCACTGTCACTGGGTCAAAACTCTGGAACTCCCTAACAGCACTGTGGGTGTACCTACGCCACATGGACTGCTGCAGTTCAAGAAGGCAGCTCACCAACACCTCCTCAAGGACAACTAGGGATGGGCAATAAATGCTGGCCTAGACAGCGACACCCACATCCTGTGAATGAATTTTTTGAAAGTACTTAATTGGCTTTAAAGCAATCTAAGGCATCATGATGTCATGAAGTTCTTAAATGCAAGCCTTTATATTTTTTTAGAACTCAGACTTAGAAGAATGATAACTCAGAGAGGGAAAGCTGTTGGTAAATAAAGAATTATCTCCAGGCTGAGCTCGGTCATGTAAGGAAGGAGTGAAAATCCAGTTGATTTGACAGATCTACAATAGTAAAAAAAAAAGGCAGACACACTATTTAAATAGTGTTTTTATTGAACCATCAGAGGTTCATTACAGCATAAAACAAATGCTATACCAAGGCTACACTGCCACCAGTGAAGCCCCATCAGTGTTTTTGTTGAGCAAGAGCTCCAGAGTCTCGCTGAATATACCAACTAGATCTAATATACCAGTACACTTTAACAAAGAATATTATTCTAAGATGCAGTATAAGAACTGCACAACCCATACATGACGCATAATATGCACTCCTGTGCATAAAACCCAAGTAACAAAATACTAACCCCACAATTTGTTTTGTCTGGCTGTTTGTTTTGGGAACTGATGCCAGACAAGAACAAAGAAAAGCTAATTTTTAAAACGACCTTAATCCCTTCTCGCTGTACATCCTGTGCCAAGAAACAGCATTGATGAAACCAGGATAAATATGAGTTATGCCAGGAAATGTCCAAATTTTTCTTTAAAAGACAGAATGTTGGGGTGGAGGAAGAGAAAAAAGAATGGTGGAGACTAAATAGTGTAAGCTTCTTACAGCGAGGGAGATAATTTTAAGAGTTCGGGTTGCCAAGGGATGGCTTTGCACCTCTCAGAAACTTCTCCACAATTTTCCATCCATCAAGCACTGTGGGTGGTTTGAGGTTCTAGCCTAACTGACTCATGAGCCTAAGCATAAACTTGCAGTATAAAAGATTAAGGGGTGATCTAATTGAGGTGTTTATGATGATCAAAGAATATTGTTGAAAGAAAAAGACATTTTGTCAAAAGCTTTTTGTCTTGCACTCATCAGGACAATTCGCAAGAACATCAGATGTAAAGGGGATAACAATTTATACTATGTGAGAAGAGAGTGATGATTGAATGGCATGTGGACTCTGATTAGTAGAGGCATTGCCATGGAGAATGCACCAGTTGATGGTGACTGAAATGTCCTGATGAGTGCAACACGAAAAGCTTTGACAAAAAACATGTCTCTTTTTTCAGCAATACTCAAGCTCTGTACTACCAAATAACTATGATCAAAGAAGGTAGAGAGAGAGCGCAATGATTGCCTCTGCTGGGCGAGTCCAAAACAAGGGGATTACAACTGTATTAGAGCCAAGTCATGTTAGGATGTACTTCTTCACACAAGTGTTGGAAATCTGGAACCATCTTCCAACCCCCATCAAAGAATTGTAGTGGCTGGGGTGCAATTGATGATTTCAGATCTGGGGTCAATACATTTTTAGTAGGCAAGGATATTAAGGGATACAGAACCAAGTGCTTAGATGGAGTTAAAATACAGATCTGCTATGATATAATTGAATGGCAGAACAGATACAGGGGGCTGAATGGCCTTAACATGTTTGTATGTTGAATTCACACTTATTTAGTAGGTCATTGAAGACAATGGCAAATGACAGGAATGCTGTTTTCTCTTGGACATATCAACCCCATAGGTTTCCAAATAGAGATCATCATCAGTAACTCCCAAAAACCTACTAGTTTGTTGACTATTTACTAAATATATCGACGGACATTTTGCTTCAACATATAGTCAAGATGTGGCGTGCTTTTCTCAGCCTTTTCAAGCGACAGTTGAGAAACCTGCGCTTCTCAAAGACGTCTTCCTCTTCCACCAACAGCTCGGTCGTCTGCTCTTTGCCCTGCAACAACTGCAGCATTTTGCGCTGCAGCTTGCTTGCATACTCCTGCAAGAGGTAGAATCGAAGTACCATGGGAACCAGGTCGGCCAGTCGGTTTGACGCAATCTGAAACATAAAAGTAGATCCACTATCATGCAGTCTTCTCCTTTGTGGCCTGTAGACCTTGTGCTGAAACTTTACATAGGATATATAGCACAGAAACAGGCCATTCAGCCCAACCAGTCCATGCTGGTGTTTATGCCCTACTCAAGTCTCCTCCCTTCTTTCCTCACCTAATTCCACCATCGTAACCCTCGTATTCCCTTCTCCCTCGTATGCTTGTTTAGCTTTCCCTTAAAAGGTGTCTACTATTCGCTTCAGCCGCTCCCTGTGGTAGTGAGTTCCACATTCTCGCCACTCTTTGGGTAAAGAAGTTTCTTCTGAGTTCCCTACTGGATTTCCTGGTGACTATCTCATATTGATGACCTCTAGCGATGCTCTCCCCCACAAGACAAAACATTTGTTACGAATGCAAGACTTTAAGGTGGTTATATTTTAAACTGTCTCTTTTAATTTGAGGTAAAACAGAATGTCCTGCAATGGGGATGGTGTGAAATCACACTGAAATCTGCCTACTACAGGGCCATGTGATTTGGTTGTTATGAGGCCAGAGATCCAGCTTGAAACTCGTGGGCCAGTTTTCACAGCTTGACACAAACGAAGGGCAACTGATATTTTTGGGTACAGACTCTCAGGCTCAGTCAGTCAGAGGGGCCTGGCGGAGGCGACGACAAACAGCAGCTACTGAGCCTAGCAGAGGGAGAGACTGTTTTGTGTTAACCGCCATGCAGAATATTGGTTCGATTGGATTCCCTATTTGAAAGGGATGAAACTTGTAGTGATTTAAAGACCAAGGAGTCACCAGAGGGTGTCTTGATGCTGGAAGTCAGTTCGATTATACTCAGCAGATCGAGTGAATGGGCTGTCAAAGGGAAACTGGAAGATTCACCCTTGCGTAGTGTGAGGAGAAAACCTGTTGGACAGTAAAAGGAATTCAGGGCTTTAGCTACAAGGCTACATATCCTCCAAGAGTGTGGAGTAATCTATAAATATGGTGTGGGGTTTCCGGTTCTGTTAATGGGTAAGTACCTTCTCTGTAGTTTAGTCAATGTTGATTTTAGTTTGCTTGTAACTGTAAAAACTCTTGCAACATGAAATCCTGTCATGTGATTATTTGTCGATCACTGAGAAATTATTTTTTTTAAGTTATCAGTCTCTAACGGGATCGTAATACATTCTCTCTACCAATGTTGCACGCCAGTGAAGCTTCTAATAGCCGCAGACAATTGGGCATGAGAGTCTAAGGGCTACAATGCATCCTGAGAGAAGTGGGGAAGCTGAAATCTGTTGAATAGAGTATTTGGCTCTATTCAATTGGGCAGGTACCAGACCAGATAATGCATCTTTATTTTTATTTTTCATAACTCTCAACAAAGATGTATTCCATTGAGAAAGAAAGACTGTATGAGAAGGATGTACCACCCATGACTAATTAAGTTAAAGATGGTATCAAATTGAAAGAATAGGCATAGAATCTTGTGAAGGTTGGCGGTGGCCAGAAGATTGGTTTCTAAAAATTTCCCATAAAAGGATGACTAAAAATTAATAAAGCGGGAGAAATTGGAATATGAAAGTAAACTAGCAAGAAATATAAAAACAGTAAAGACTTCTAAAAGTATAAGAAAAGAAAGATTAGTTAATGTAAGCATTGGGCCCTTAGAGGGCGAGAATAGAGAGTTAATAATGGGAAACAAGGAAATGACAGAGTTTGAATAGGTATCTTGTATCTGTCTTCACAACAGATGACATAAAAAAAATCCCAAGAATAGTAGAAAAGGCAACAGGGAGGGAAGAACTGAAAACAATAATGAGAAAAAGTACTAGAAAAACTAATGGGAGAAAAGGCTGATAAGTCCTCTAGACCTGATGGCCTGCACCCTAGGGCCTTAGAAGATTTGGCTGCAAAGATAGTGGATGCATTGGCTGTAATCTTCCAAAATTCTGGAAAAGGTCCCAGCGGATGGGAAAACCGCAACCTCTGTTCAAGAAAGGAGGGAGACAGAAAGCAGGATAGGCCAGTTAGTCTAACATCTGTCATTGGGAAAATGCTAGAATCCATTATTAAAGAGGTAGTATCAGGAAATTTAGAAAATCATAATAATCAGGCAGAGTCAACATGTTTTTGTAAAAGGATAATACATCTGTCAAACACTAACAGAATTCTTTGAGGAAGTTATGAGCAATGCGGATAAAGAAGGAGAACTAGTAGATGTGGTGTATTTGAATTTCCAAAAGGCATTCAATAAGGTGCCACATAAAAGGTTACTGCACAAGAAAGAGCGCACGGTGTTGGGGGTGAAATATTAGCAGGATAGAGGATTAGCTAACTGACAGGAAGCAGAGAGTCAGAATAAATGGGTCATTTTCAGGTTCGCAAACTATAACTAGAGTGCCTCAGGGATCAGTGCTGGGGCCTCAACTAGTTACGATCTATTTTAATGACCTGGATGAAAGGACTGACTGTATGTAGTCATATTTGTTGATGATACAAAAGATAGGTAGGAAAGCAAGTTGTGAGGAGGATACAAAGAGTCTGCAAAGGGACATAGATAGGTTAAATGAGTGGCCAAATTTAGCAGATGGAGTACAATGTGGGAAAATGAGAGGTTGTCCACTATAGTAGAAAGAATAGAAAAAGGGGAATATTATTTAAATGGAGAGAGACTCAGAATACTGCAGTACAGAGGGATCTGGGTGTCCTTGTACATGAATCACAAAATATCTCAGCAAGTAATTAGGAAAGCACATTGAGTGTTGGTCTTTATTGCAAAGGGGATGGAATATAGAAGTAAAGGACTTAGGGAAGTCTTGCTACAATGGTACAAGGCAATTGTTGAGCCAAAAGTACCATGTACAGTTATGGTCTCCTTACTTAAGGAGGGACATACCTTCATTAAGGTTCACTAGGCTGATTCCTGGGATGAAGAGCTTGTCTTTAGAGGAAAGGTTGAGCCAATATTCGCTGGAGTTTGGAAGAATGAGAGGCAATCTTATTGAAACATAAGATTCTGAAGGAGCTTGACAAGGTAGATGGTAAAAGGATGTTTCCCCTCATGGGTGAATCTATAACTAGGGGGCACGATTTAGAAATGTAAGGGGTCTCTCATTTAAGATGGAAATGTGGAGGAATTTCTTCTCTCAGAGGGTCGTTAGTCTTTAGATTTCTCTTCCAGAGAGAGCAGTGCAGGCTGTATCATTCAAGGCTGAGGTAGGCAGATTTTTGATCCACAAGGCAGTCAAGGGTTATGGGGGGTAGACAGGAGTTAGAGCCACAAATAGGTCAGCCATGATCTTATTGAATGGCAGAGCAGGCTCAAGGGACCAAATGGCCTACTCCTGCTCCTATTTCTTATGATCTTAATGCCTCAGCAATGATTCAGCACATTTGAGGAATGGCAGCTGAAAATGAAACCACCATTAAAAATATATATATACTCTTCGATCCTCCGACAATAATTTGCTTCTTACCGAGTTTTCAGCTGCTCCCCCTGCCCAGTGCCCCTATCCATCACACCTCCTCCTCTACGCAGGGGAAGGCATAGTCAGCAGCCCTTCACAGGTGTGACATGAGATGAGGTCAACAGAACAATAAACCCTGCCCACAGATTAGAGTAACATTGTCAGTCTATCATTAAAGATGGAATAGTCACAGTCCCGTGGCAGCTCACCAGGTAGTAGGTCTCTAAATGAACGGACATTGCGGTGACATCAGTGTTGATGGAAATCAACTGCTTGCTCTGTTCCTCTGGTTGCTCATACTCGTTCTGGATTTCATTCAGCTTGTTGCAGTAAGTGATGTCCTGACTGTAGACCATTTTCTCCATCTGGAACAGAGTCTTCAGCATCTCATCCGCTTCGGTTTCCTGTGTCTGGCGGATTTCATCAATCTGACTCTGCGGGGGGAGATGAGCCAATGAGTTGTTGGGTATTTTACTGGGATTGGCCAGATGGCTTGCAATGGTCCCTTTCTTTCCTGGACATTGCTGTCTTTTCCATCCCTTTAAATGTGACGTTTGCTTCCATTTGCAAGCAACTCTACCCTACCACACCCCTCCCCCCTCACTCTCAACTTCTTGCAGCGCACACAAACACAAGGGATAGATTTCTAACCTTTTCATGGGTCTGAAATGGGTTCCATGGAGTCCAATTTTATAGCACCATGTCCCAAACCAAAAGCCCACCATACTGGTTTGAGGACACATTAACTGTCCCTAATGGTTGCCTGAAACAAATGCTGGCTTATTAGAATGTTTAATGAAGGTCCTGTACCTGTATCAGGAACCTTGTGACTGGGAGCACCCAAAACCTTGCCTATAAAGTCTATTCTGAAAATCATGATGGGAACAGGCAGGAAGCAGCCTTCACAAGTGTTATTTCAACAGGTCCTCACTTCCATTAAAGCAATTAAGGATTTTTGAGCTGTTTCCATGGGTAGCTGATACCCTCCGGTACCTATTCTTCATCTTTAAGCCAAGCATTGCAAAGCATCAAAACCAAGGTCAAGGGAAAACCACCTTCACCAAACACATCTTCCTTTCACCCCCCCGGCGGCATTCCGTAGGGACCGTTCCCTCCAGGACAACCTGGTCCACTCCTCCATCACCTCAACACCTCCAAAGCCACCTTCCTATACAATCACAGAAGGTGCGACACCTGCCGCTTTTCCTCCTCCTTCCTCACCGTCCAAGGGCCCAAACGCTCCTTTCAAGTGAAGCAGCATTTCACGTTCACTTCCCTCAATTTAGTCTACTGTATTCGCTGTTCCCAATGCGGTTTCCTCTACATTGGAGAGACTAAACGCAGACTGGGTGACCGCTTTGCGGAACACCTTTGGTCTGTCCGCAAGCATGACCCAGACCTCCCTGTCGCTTGCCATTTCAACACTCCACCCTGCTCTCATGCCCACATGTCCGTCCTTGGCCTGCTGCAATGTTCCAGTGAAGCTCAACGCAAACTGGAGGAACAGCACCTCATCTTCCGACTAGGCACTTTGCAGCCTCCGGACTGAATATTGAGTTCAACAACTTCAGGCCATGAGCTCTCTCCTCCATTCTCGCCCCTTTTTTCAAATATTTATTTTTTGAATTTTTATACATATTTTTTCCTCACCTATTTTTCATTCATTTCCATTCATTGCTTTATCCCCAGCTTTTAGCCTATTTTGACCTTTTTTCTCCCACACCGTCCCCTCCCCCCACCCGGGCCATCTGCCACTTGCTCATTTTGCATTCTACTCTTAGGGCAGAACTTTCTGGCTGGCGGGGAGGTGAAGCGGGAGCGATCGGCTCCCGCGATCGTGTCTGCGCCACCATTTTATGTGGGCGGGCCAATTAAGGCCAGCCCAGTGTGAATCGTGGCTCCCGAGGACAGCGGGAGTGGGCGGACAGCAGCGGGATTGCAATGATCACCGGGTTCAAAGGTGACCCGACTGCCAGTTTTAAAAAGTTGCTGCAGCCTTTCAAAGGCTGTGAATCATGGCCAGTGGAAGGGCTCCCCAGAGCATTGCTGGTGAGCAGGCCAGGCAGGAGGGTAGGGCAGGGGGGCACTGTGCCCCTCGTTTTTCGGATGATTTCTTTGCTGCCCTCCTCGAGGAGGTGACAGCTCGGCAGGAGGTCCTGGTATCTGAGGACGCGAGGAAGAGGCACCCCCACATGACCAAACCTGCCTGGGAGGAGGTCGTGAGCTCCCGTGACATGGTGAGCGCACCTGGATCCAGTGTTGCAAGCGCTTCAACGACCTGTTGCGCTCAGGGAAGTCTAAGTGTAGTGACTACATTGAATCATTGACAGCATGTGTCCTTCGCTGGGTGGGCCAGCAGATATTGGCCATGCCGAGGTCACCCTGAGAGGGTGGTGAAGAGATGGGTTCTGCACCCGCAGCATGTGGTACACTGAGACCAACATGACTGTTTTGGGGGCAACCTGGAGGAGCTGCACCTAGGCACAGTGCTGGAACTCCAGGACATGTCAAAGTCAAGGTGATAACATGCCAGGAGGGGAGCTTCAAGGTGGCGTTGGCACCGATCAATCTGCTGTCCTCTGCGCTCCACGTGCTTGCGCCTGCTTGCTATGGAAGGCTAGACCGTGTGGTGCCTGATGTGATTTAGGCAGCATTTGGCCAAGGGGGTGGGGTGGGGGTGGGGACAGGCTGAGCATCTTTGTGTGAGTGTTCGGCAGCAGCGGGGTGAGGAGGCACTGGAGCCCTGCAATGTCCCACTCTGGTTGGGGTGGGCCGTCTGTGAAGAGAGTCCAGGTACAAGTAGCACTAATCAATGCTCTTCTCTCCTTTCCAGGAGAAGAATGCACATAATGCCGCCGAGCGGGTGAGGACTGGCGGCGGGCCGGCACAGTTGGCGATTCTCAGCAGGTTCGAGCAGGAGGCCCTAGATTTGGAGAGGCGCCATGTGCCCAGGTCCACCGGTGTTGGTGAGGCTGGGGTGCCACGGGCAGGTTTGTTTGCCCAGCAGTGAGGTCACCATTGTTCTCCCAACAGCCATGGCAGTGCTGAATGTTCAGTGATTGAAGTTTGCAACATGGCTTGACCATTGCTTATGGAATAATGAGCACATAATGATCCAGGGGACAGGGATGCACATTGACACTGTCTCCATGTTAACTGATCCAATGACCTTGTTCTTCCTTTCAGCATCAGTGGAGCAGGGCCGGGAGGAGGAACAGCAGAGGCCTCCTCTCACACCTGAGGGCCCTGAAGTCTCACCAGTGTCACACCATCTCTGCCAGGCAGGCACCAGCACCTCGGTGGGAATTAGAACATCGGCTATTGGCCCAGAGCACAGCGATGAGGGCACTTCACAGTCGCTGGAGGAGCTGGCAGAGACAGAGAGTGCCCATGGCGCCAGCAGTCAGAGGACTGCAGAGGACCGCGCACATGCTCAGTCGGTGCCTGATGATGTGCCTCTGGGGTCGTTCACAACGCAGCAAACGCAGGAAATGCGGCCGGGTGTGCGGGAGCATCTGGGGGAGATACATGAGGCTATGCTTGGCTTGGTGTCCATGGTGGAGGAGTCTACGCGGATAATCGCCAAAGCAAATGAGCCTCGTGTCCGAGCGCCATGCATCTTCCATGGAGAGAGTGACGGCCCTTGTGGAGAGGCTCCTCCAGGAGACCCATCAGGGCTTCCTGGGGATGCGCTCGGACCAGCAAGCCCTCACATCGGCATTAACCTCAGCTGGTCAGTGCCAGTGTGGGAGATGGTCTGGGCACCAAGTTTCCCAGCTCGGTCCCCATCCATCCACAGTGAGCAGGGAGGTCCAAAGCGACCTCACGTCGACGCAGCAGCTGCCTGTCGTCTCTGCGGGCTCCTCTCCGGGCACTCCGGAGGAGGGGTGCAGCTCCTCCGTCCCTCTGCCAGTGACCGTAGCATCCAGTGAGGCTGCGACGACTGGGGAGATGCCAGCTGTGGAACTGGCCGCTCCCTCCCAGCCGGGGCCAGCACAGGCTCCACGGGCCAGAGGACGACCGCCATGATCATCGAGGCCAACAGGACAGCAGAGTCAGCAGGCTGGCTCAGATGTCACTCCCAGCGAGGGGTCAGCACCAAGATGCAGCACCCGGAAACATAAACATAAAGCACCTTAGGCACGCCACAGGTTTATCACTGGTGCTTTTGTGTTGGCCCGAGATGAGGTCTTTATGAATTTGTGTGATGTTTCGCACCTTTGTCATTTTGTTTCATTAAGTTTCTTTGGTTGTAATAAATTCGGACATGTCACCATGGCTGAAGTTGCCTCTTTTCATCTGCAGGTGGATAGTTTCCTATAATGTAATGAGTGTTTGGTGGGACAATCAGCTTTATTAACAAGGACCTTAGTTAATGTTCCTAACCAGGCAGACTTTACACTTAGGTATCGAGAATGGAGCCTACAGCCCAGGCTTGTCCTGGAGGTCCACATGTGGTGGGCTAGCTGAAGGTTCATGGGATTAAAGCCTCCCGGGTGTCTCTGCCTCCCTGGAGTATGCCCAGGTCAGCGTCTACCCCCTCAGCGTTTCCCTGTGTGTGCTCATCCTCGGACTCACTGCCGGACTCATTGTGTACAGCCACAGCGTCGGTATCTTCATCATCCACTTCGTCCCCCCTTTTCCAGCGCAAGATTGTGGAGAGCGCAGCATGCAACCACGATCACTGACACACGATCTGGGGGGTACTGGGGTGCGCCCCCTGAGCGGTCCAGGCATCGGAAACGCATTTTGAGAAGACCGATGGTTCTCTCCACCACAGCCCTTGTGGAGGCGTAGCTCCTATTGTACCGCTGCTCAGCTTCTGTTCTTGGATGGGGGAGAGGCGTCATGAGCCACCTTCTGAGGGGATAGCCCTTGTCACCCAGCAGCCATCCATCCAGCCGGGCTGGAGCACTGAAGAGCCCCGGCACCTGGGAGTGTCTGAGGATGTAGGTGTTGTGGGAGCTGCCTGGGTACCTTGCACAGACTTGTAGAATCAGCATCCTGTGATCACACACTATCTGCACGTTCATGGAGTGGAAGCCCTTCCTGTTGACAAAGGCACTTGGCTCACCTGCTGGCGCCTTGATGGCCACATATGTACAGTCTATTGCACCCTGGACGCGGGGGAAGCCAGCAATGGCCGCGAAGCCTCTGGCTCGCTGTGTCTGGCTTGCCTCAACCCAACGGTAGTGGATAGAGGTCAATGTACGCCTGATCAGAGCGTCTGTAACCTGCTTGACACAAGTGAACAGCTGATTGGGAGACACCGCAAAGATCACCCACCGAGCCCTGGAAGGAGCCAGAGGCATAGAAGTTAAGGGCAGCTGTGACCTTCAGAGCCACTGGCATGAGGTGTCCTGCCCACACAGTTAGCAGAGATCTCAGGCCCAATCATCTGACAGATACAGTTGACTGTCTCCCTTGAGAGACGGAGCCTCCTTCGGCACCGCACCTCAGACATATTGAGGTAGCTGCTTCGCCGCCTGTAAACCCTGGCAGCAGGATAGTGGCGTCTTCTGCAGCCCCATCTGCCTTGGACTACCTCTTGGCCCTGCACCCCTTGTGCCTGCGCCTGTCCTCCCAAAGGTGGCTCCCCTGGAGGCTGAATGTTCACTCCTGGCCTCCTCCCCCTTCTAGCCCTCCCCTCCTCCTCAGAGGAGGTGCCTCCAGTGGAGAGTTCAGCTCCCATTCCCAGGCTAAGGGAAGGCTTCCTGAAACCTGCAGGCCCAGAAAAGATTCCTCACTGCAGAGTGCTGACCTGAAGGTTGTGAGTCCAGACCAAGCAGCTGGTATGAGTTTTGAAGTATTGCAGGTCACACAGGCAAGTATCAGCAACTTGTGAAACATCAATATTTGACAGAGCACTCGCGACCCCACTGAGCCCTCTTATCCCGCCCATGGATGAAGTTTATACAAATGTGTCCTACCCGCCTGCCCATTGCGCCCGTGCGCCAACCCGAAGGTTACACGGATACCGAAAAATGACTGTCAATTGGGGCCTCAAGGGCCATAAGTGGCTGGTTAATGAATGGCGGGCGGGCATCAGACATCATCGCACACCCGCCTAACAAAATATCGCAATGGTGCGCGGTGACATTAGGACTCTCGCCCAACATCACCGCGCGTCATTTTACACGCGCATGCGTGTGGGGCCCGCTCCCACACGCCATCGGGAAAATTCTGCCTTTAATGTCACCATTAGCGCCTCCTTTAGCCAGTATCACCACCATCAACACCCCTTCGACCTTTGGTTTATGACATCTTTTGCAACCTCTCCTTTGCCTCCGCCTATCACTGGCCTCCTATCCAGCTTCACCTGTCCCCACCCCCCCCTTAAACAGTATATATTTCACCTCATTTTTAATTCTCTTTAGTTTTGAAGAGTCATACGGACTCGAAACGTTAATTCTGTCTTTCTCTCCACAGATGCCGTCAGACCTGCTGAGTTTTTCCAGCACTTTTTGTTTCAGATTTCCAGCATCACATACATAATGTGCAAAATCACTGTGGACTATTCTAAAGCGCTTCACGCAAAGGTCAGGATCTGGAACCTATATCTCCCAATCTGACTCAAAATCCAGCCCAAATTATTTTCCCACCCACCCCCCGCCAATAAACAGGAACAAGGAAATTAGTCTTCTGCATACCTTGATGCTTTTCATTAGGTTTGGCAACCCTGTAAAATGCTGCAGAGACAAATCATTAAATACTGTCTGGACCAGGTCTGTAAGGAAAACAAGCGAGAAGCTAATTAGACAGGGACGCCATTTCTTTTGTTATGTTTTGAACAACTTTCATTTGTAAACGTCCCTCAGTGATGCAGTCCTAACAAGCTGGAGAAGACAGTCATGGAAAAGTATCACCAAACCCAAAATCAGATACAACTGCTTCATCATGGGACTCACCCAACATTTTGATAAGAAATTGGTCAGGTAAGAACATTAAAGGATATGGAACCAAGGCAGGGAGATGGGGGTCAAGATCCAGATCGGCTGTGATCTCACTGAATGGCAGAACAGGCTCAAGGGGCTGAATGGCCTATTCCTGCTCCCATTTAATCTGCCAAGGACAGAGTCTGCAACCTTGCTCGGTGTCCCAAAAATGAATCAAAGAAGATCTGGAGCATTCGCCTATCCTTATATTTGAACACTGAGCAGCTCCCTTTCTTGCCAGCCCACTTCCACGGGTACATTAGCTCAATAACAATCACATTCCATAGGGATTCTAATCTTCAGCGGAACCCATCACTATAATCATCGATCCAATTCCTACCCAGATAGTGACCCAGCCCCTGTCTAACAAAGGGTGCCATTCTCTATCACTATAAACTATATTTCTGCCAAAATCAAAGAGTAGGCCATTCAGCCCCTTGAGCCTGTGCTGTCATTCTATTAGATTATAGACACGATCTGTTAGATCATGGCTGATCTGTACCATTTATCAATGTCCTTCAATGCTCTTACCTAATAAAAAATCTATTGCTCTCCAGCTTGAAAATTTCAGCATCCCACAGCCTTTTTGTGGGGTTGGGGGGGGAGGGCGATGGGAATTGCCGGGGGGGGGGGCGCAGTGGGGAGTGCAGTGCTCAAAATTTCAAATAGCCTTTGTTCGGTGGTGGGTGGGGGGGGAATCTTCCTGGTCATTGTTCGTCAGGGCTCAGTAAGAGGCAGATTCACCTCACTCAGCAGGTCGTGGGTTCATAGTCTCACACTGGAGGCTTGAGCACATAAAACAGGCAGAAGCCCCAGATCAGTACCGAGAAAGCACTGAGCCTTTCCTTTATTCTTTCATGGAATGTAGGCGTCACTGGCAAGACGAGCATTTGTTGCCCATCCCTAATTGCCCTTGAACTGAGTGGCTTGCTAAGCCACTACAGAAGGCAGTTAAGAGTCAACCGCATTGCTGTGGGTCTGGAGTCAGAGGTGCTGTGCTTCAGATGAGATGTTAAACCAAGTTTGCTCTCAAGAGAACATACAAGATCCTGTGGAACTATTCAATGTGGAACCAGACAGTTACCCCTGGCGTCCTAGCCAACATTTCTCTCTTAAACAACATCACTAAAATCTCTGCAGAAGGGTCATACGGAGTTGAAGCGTCAACTCTGTTTTTCTCTCCGCAGATGCTGTCAGGCCTGCTGAGTTTTTCCAGCATTTTCTATCTTTCCTTCCGGTTTTCTAGCATCCGCAGTATTTTGTTTTTAATCGCTAAAATCTTGCATTATATCATTACCAGTTTATGGGGGTCTCACTGTCTGCAACTGGCTGCCACGTTTCCTACAGTAAGTCCTCACTTAAAGTTGGCGTTGTGTTCCTGAAAATCCCGACTTTAAGCAAAATGGACTTTAACGAATTATGGGTTCCCATCGGAATCAATGTTAAAGGCAGAGTTGGGTTCATTCAAACATTTCTCACCCCAAAAAAAGAACGCGCAAGTTGAAATTCTGTACCATATATGTGCAACACTGTGCATTCCTAGCTTTAACAGCTTTTAAATCAAATATATCACTCAATATTTTTTTTTAATTACAGTACGGTATCTATCTCACCACAGCGCACAGTGCTTTTACATTGACCAGGCTGCATCTAGTGGCAGGAGGTGGTCATTGCAATCAGCAGCCAGCTGCACTGACCAATGTCTGCCACTAGATGGAGCGCAGGACTGAGTGTGAGTTTAGGAGCAAAGCCAGGGGCCACTGGTGGACAGACCCCGAGAACTCGGGTCAGGACAGAGGCCGGGAGGTCAAGTGTTAGGGTGTGCGGCAGCTGGGGCGGGGGGGAGGGGTGAATTGGCAAGGCCCAGAGTTGGCAAGGCTGGGGGTTGGGCTATACTGGCGGTGCGGGGAGGGTGGGGGGGTGGCTGGGAACTGAGGGTGAGGATGGGAGCAGGAGGCCACAGAAGAGGGAGTCTGTGGCAAATGACGTTAAAGTGAACCCGTCATCGTTAAATGGATATATTGACACTACTTGATTAACGGCATCAAAGTAAAACGTCAAGGGCTGACTGTATGTTAAAACAGTGATTGCAGTTCAAGAATGCACTGCCCTGATGGTGAAACGCTTTGGGGTGTCCCACGGTAACTGTATTATATAAATGCCAATCCTTTCCTTTACCATGCAGTGTCTTTCACGTTGCAGAGTGCAGCTTGGATCACACGCATCACCATACCTGCTACCTCCTTTAGCATGGACAAAGAGGGAGGCTCCAACTTCATGATCTGATTCTTGGCCAGCGATTCAAAGATCCTGTAATTGGTGAATCCTGGTAATTCTCTCCCACGGGACTTCTCCGTGTACTCTGACACTTTATCACTCATTATATCTTTAACTGCATCAACAACAAAAAGAAACACTCTTACAACCGGGCCTGTATTTCAAAGTCCTGTGGTACATTTTTATGTTTCTCAGACTATTGTTTTCTAGTGCAGCTGAAGACCTTATTCAATGAGGCCATTGAGCCAGCTACCAGCTCCTATTTTCTGACCTTTTCCCCCAGTGAAAACAGTCCTCCCTCCCAAGGGGCACCCAAGAAATTCAGCCCTAATGTTTTCAGATTCATCAGCAACTTCGTTGGTTCTACACCTACATCATTTAAGATTTTAAAAATCCCAAAATGCTTCATAAATGGAAATAAAGAGGGGATTAGATATTAGATGTTGAGTCAAGAGGGATAGTTAGGAGATGTTAACTGAAACCTTTGTCAAAGAGCTGGATTCAGGAAGATTTTAAAGATGTAGAGATAAATGGAAAGTTGGGGCAGAGGAGTTCCAGAGACAAGGGATAAGGTGTCTGAATACTCTACCATTGATGGAGGGGAGGAGGGGGGGGTGATGAAAAGAGGGACAATGCATAAAATGCCAGAGTATTTCTGGTACCGGCTTGGTCCACTGCTGGCACTCTTGCATCTGACACAGAAGGTCATGGGTTCAAACTCAACTTCTGTGAGTTGAGAGCATAATCCACACTAACTTACCAGGGCAATGCTGAGGGAGTGCTGCATTGTCAAATGCAACCCTAAACGGAGGCACTGCTTGCTGGCTCAGGTGGAAGTCAAAGATCCCATCTGAAGAAGAACACTGAGCTCTTCCGACATCCTGGCCGGTGATGGTCAGTCAACCGTCATAATTAAAACCTGGTCTTTCATCTCGTTGCTATTCACGGGAACTTACTGTGCACAAACTGGCTGCTGCATTTCCCTACATTACAACAGTGGCTGCACCTATAATGCACTGGCGGGAGTTTGAAGAAATGGAAGGTGCTATATTAATACACATTCGCTCATAAAAACGTTCATGCACTTGATCAAGCTGAAAGCCCAATCACAATGCTAATGCAGGCTTCTGCATGCCAAGTGGAATACTTACACTCTACCTGATCGTCATCAAGGAGGTTGTGCCACTTTCCAAAATTCTTTCGCACCAGTGTGTATAATTTCATATGATCCTCATAATCCCTTGAATATTCGCCATTTGTCAAGCTGAAGAGGTCTTCAGTGTAAGCTCTGATTTTCTGCAGTTCAGAAGTTAGAGAGTTAGTGTGTCAGTTAGTCTTTAACTGTAACTTGTCCATCAAGCCCATAAAAGCATCTTTCACTTCCTCACCCAGCTTCTTCGCGCTTACTTAAAAACAAAGCGCTGATATCTCTGTACGTCGTTAAACGGAGATTCCAAGCTTCGGGGGAAAGTATCACTTTCCTGGCGCATGCACCAAGTGTGAGCAGGTATAGTCATGAGTCATAATTGTACACTGGTACGGTGGTGCATTGGTTATGTTACTGGATTAGTAATTCAGAGAATGCAGGTTCAAACCCCTGCATGGGCGTTTTGAGAATCTGAATTCAGTTTATACCAGGAAACAATGAGCTGGTGACAGTGGACTGCCATTCTATCACACTAAGCACCTTCCTGACACAACTTATCAATTGTGTCCAAACATTACTGTGTGCCTTATATATGTGACATCACTGGTAAAATTACTAACATCTCCTTCCCAATGCTAAAAGAATGTTCGTTATACAGTTTTCAATAATCCATTATAAATTATTACAATTGAAAATACCGTGCATAGATTAGTTCACTGATAGCCTACAAATTCCATCTTGCAAACGACTCTTTAATAATTGCTCGCTCATACTTTACTCAAACTGACACGCAATTCCTCAAACCCTTCGTCACAAAGCAAAACCTTTTCTCAGAAAGAGCCCTCCATGAGTTCTCTCTTGCACTTACATCAATGAGGAAAGGAATCTTGTCCTCATCAGCCTCTGGTACTCCTGATCCCAGCATTTCCAGATCCCTGGTGGCTTCAGCAATTTTGCACCGAACCTCTTTCTCAATTGTCGGCAGGGTTTTCTTTGAGGAGAAAACAAATCATTTAAAACGTGCCGCTTTAAGCGGATGAACCCCCACAGCCCGGCCGCCCCACCCCCAACCGAATTGTGAAACCGCTTTGACCTCTCGCTTTTGTTTTGCATCCTTTCGGTATCTTGAACTACCCTGAATTAGTAAAGAAATGATGGCAACTCCCCGAGCCTTAAGTTTTTTCATATTCCGGGTGCAGGAGTGAGCAATGAGTTTGGGATGACAGGTAAAAACTGCGTTGTGCTCCTTCCCCAGCATTACTTTGAAAATGTATTTTAGCGTTGCTGAAAAAAAGAGAGAGCCATGTGGACGCTTTTCATCTTGCACTCATCAGAACACTCTGCAAGAACTCTAATATAAACAACAATTTATACTGTATGTTTAGCTGAAAATAATGGACAGCCATTCCCTGACTCATTGGTACTCTTGTGAAGTGTCCTGATGACTGCAAGACAAAAAGCTTCGACATGTCTCTTTTTTCCTAGCAATATTCAAGTTCTGTACTGCCAAGCAACAAAATGTATTTCATTTCCTTCTTCTTCCTCGGCCTAACAGACAAGTGCCTATACTTTTAGCTTTGTGAGATGATGGAACCACTTTGTGATTCCAATTTTATTTAGTGCTGCACTTAGGTGCAACTAAACTTTCTTCAATTCAATTGTGTAGGCTATCTGTCTAGAACAATTATCTAAGGTGAAGTAAATGACTTTCCTCATCACGCATCTATAGGTTGTTGAAAAAGAAAACCCAAGGAACCTTCTTGGTCTTCCTCCAATAGTGTCATGGGATCTTTTATACCCATCTGAGCCAGGCGTCATGTGACAATAAGGCACTTCAGGCAATGTGGCACTCTCTCAGTACTGTACTCGCTTGTCAATCAACGTGCCCAAGATCTGAAGTGGGGACTTAAAGCCACGAACCTTTAGCTTGGAGGAGAGAGCACTAACAACAGAGCCAAGCTAACCAACAGAGGATTAGTGAGAGAGAAAAATAGAGGAATTTCCTCACCTAAAATGAGAGGAGACAGGCTCAGGCTCTTTGTTCCAGAAAAGAGAGAGGGGTTGAGACATGACCTGATAGATGTCTTTTAAATTCTGAAAAGTTTTGATAGGGGTAGCCATGGAGATGTTTTCATTTATGGGGGGTAATCCAAAGCTAGAGCTATCAATTTAAGACGGTCACCAATAAATCCAACACTGTCTCTCCTGCCAACACAAGATGGCTGCCAATACCCATCTGCTCACCGTGCATTGGCCGGCACATGGAGACCAATGCAATGATGTCATTTCGCTGCACCCGGACATGCTCCCGATACATTATTTCCCACGACAGAATGAATTTCTATCACTTTAATCATAACGTTAAACTGTAAGTGTAACAGGTTGCTTTCTACATAGTGTCCCACGAATCAAAGGTGCAGCACCATTTCGAGCTATATCCTTTCCTTATAGGTGCACAGAGGTCGTAAACCTCTGGCTAACGCAACTCAACATCTGCACAAATGGTTCAGTCTAAAATTAAACTTCTTCAAGGTCAATTTTTACTAATAGATGGCAGTCAGTATAGGGCTCCACTGTTTCCCCCACCTCCTTTTAGAGAATTTTCTTCCATTGTTACGAAAATACTTCTAAACCTGTACAGTTTAGGCCGCTGACTACTCTGTCGCTCACAATGACGTACCGAAGTTAAGCACTAGAACTGTGCATGCACGGTGTTGGCAACAAACACAGCCTAAATTCAACGGGGGGGGGGTGGGGGGGGGGGGAAAGAGACATCTTTGCCCAGAGAGTGATTAGAATGTGGAACCCAGGGACCGGTTGAGGTGAAAGCATGGATACATTTAAGGGGAAGCTAGGTAAGCGTACGAGGGAGAAAGGAATAAAAAAGGATATTTTGATACAGTGATGAAGTGAGATGGGAAGGGGGCTCATGTGGATCACAAACACCAGCACAGACCAGTTGAGCTGATTGGTCTGTTTCTGTGCAGGAAATTCCAAGTGCGAACATTACTTAGAGCACAGATTGCTTTACCACCAATGGTGACGGAGGTGTGATTAATAACAATAGGTAAGCAGAGAGAGTTACTGACCCGGATCTGATTGACCAGTTCTGTGGTCAGTCTGGCAGCCACACATTGCACTGTTGCCATCTTTTCTTCCAAGAGGGTCCTGCGAGGCAAAAAGAAAAGGCACAATGACCAAAGATGTCACATATAGATCCTTAGGATCCACCAGGTACGTGAGATCACCTGAGCGAGTAAATCAGGCTGCTGGGACCCCAAGCCCAAATGAAAATGAGGTCTTCTGGAGGACCAGCAGTTAAAATGGGCTATGCCTCCTGTCAGTGAGTTTGAAAACTGCATCCTGTCAACTCCACATTAACCCCAGAGTTAAAATCGTGGCCCTGAAGTTCCTGGGTTGGGTAAAGGGCACAGGTTAAGATTTGCACCTTTGCATGGGCAGGAATTTCTGGCTTCTGGGTTTTCCTGGAGGAACACCCAACAGAATCTCCAATTCCTTTATTCTTTCATGGGATGTGGCCAGCATTTGTTGCCCATCCCTAACTGCCCTTGCACGGAGTGGCTTGCTGGGCCATTTCAGAGGGCAGTTAAGAGTCGAGCACATTGCTGTGGGTCTGGAGTCGCATGTAGGCCAGACCGAGTAAGGATGGAAGATTTCCTTCCCTAAAGGACATCCAGTGACATTACCATCACCTTAGCATCTACCCAACTGGCTACAGGGTGAGCCCCAGTGCCAGCGTCAAGAGTTAGGGCAGACTGACCTCATTCCCATGCTACTTGACTGTCACCTGCTCAACCCCCAGAATGAGCATTTCTATTGATAAAGTGCGGTTCACCAGGACCATTCATTGACGGTTCACTGAGATTGTGGAGACTTTTGGCCAGATTCACTGAAAACATTGGATTAAAGTTCTGTCACTTTTATAATCAAAGCCTGCCCCTAAATTTTACATTCATTCTTCATCAAGAGAATTACTCAGCACTGGGTGTTGCACAATGGAAATCCCACCAAATAACCTAGAGGAAGAGGCCATGAGGGAAGCCAGGTTGATCAGGCAGGACTTACAGATGCAGGTGCATCACATAGTAATGGCAGGAGAGGACTTTTAATCTGTCCAACCCACTTAACCAATGCTGGTTTCTAATAACCCTGAATCTTTCCATCTCATTGAGGGGGAAGGGGTAGGGTGTCCACTTTAGTCGTGGATCGTTGGAGCAGTTCCATTCACTGCTGCAGCAGATCTGGATCCAAGCCCAACTTCACCGACAGCTCTCAGTGCGGCAAAGAAAGCAAACCAACTCTCATCTTATGAAACAGGCTCATTCCAGGGAACCAGAGGGGTCTTTTGTCAGATCAACTGATTTGTGGCACACTCGAAGAGATGGACTGAGAATCGTTGGGATCCTGGAGACCAAGAACAAGCATAGCCCCTTCACAAGCCCCAACATGACTTCAATCTCCTAGCAACTGGGGTCCTGGTTCAATCACATTTTATCCCTTTATGATTCATTTATTTATCCTGGGTTTTTAGGGTCAAAGATTTCTCAAATCAGAGCAAATTGCTTGTTGCTAACCTGTGAACTGCAATGGCAAGTGCAATTATTAATGTTGAAATTAATCTGCCTCGCAGCCTTCAGGTAATAACCCTTGTTGGTGGAATATTTTGATCTAGATTTAGAGAGTTTTACTGGGGGCCTGAGGGTGCAAGCCCCATGTGTTAACGCTGCTCTAGAAGGCAAGTCACTAATGCCCTCTTTGCCAGGGCCGTTCAATTGACGCAATCTGGGCATGAGGACAATCGGATTTTTCCAGAATCTCGGGACTCCCCAGGGTTGCCGGCACTACTGATTGTACCCATGAGGCATTCAAAATGTAAGCTCCCTCCTCCCCCACCCTTTCAACATGTCAACGGTCAAACAGCCCACTTGACATTGGCTGCCTTTGCTCCAGGGTGAAGAATGGCCATTAAGGTGAAGTCCATAAAGAATGTTAACTTTCTTTTATCACTGACTGAAATCAACTGGCTTTGTTTAGCTGAAGGGTCATTCGGACTCGAAACGTTAACTGTGCTCCTCTCCGCAGATGTTGCCAGACCTGCTGAGTTTTTCCAGGTATTTTTGTTTTTGTTTTGTTTAGCTTGACATTGCCCAACAGTGACCATAGGCATTAGGCATCATAAAGCCTTTAGAAAGTATTTGTGAGGAAAAGCTGGAATTTGACAAATTTTAAAAACACAATGTCAAGTGTCACTCATGCATTTTGGCATTTGTGCAGCGGGAATCTAAATTTCCAGGTAAGAAGTGTCTTACTGCATAAAAAAAAAAGCCAAGGTTGAATGTAGGAAGAAAAATGGCTGACTGGTGTACAACTTCTGGTATTACAAAATGGCTGCCCCATATTTCTTCAATCTAAAAGGGCATCACAATTTGCTGTGAAATGGCGCAATGATTAAACTTCAAAATAAGACATTTATTATGTTGAGTTTAAAACATCCTCATAAATCTAGTAGGACCATTGCTGGGAGTCTTCTGGACCGTCTGTTACGGTCAGAACCTCTTGTTTACCCAAGACATGGTGAACAATACAGGAGAGAAGGGACGCCCTGGGTCACAGGTTCCTGCTTTCCTGGGGTTGGGATTCACTTGAGGAGACATGCCTGGCGAGAGAAGATTGAACATGGTCCATGGCAGCAGTGGGCTCGATCTTTTTATTTCACACACGCAATTTTAAACGGAGGGTAGAACGTGGATGAGCCCCGAAAGGGATGGTGACCCTCGGGACATGGAGGCCCAGCCGATCTTAATGATTGGGCCTCGTTACCTTCTCGCTGACTCGGCCACAGCAGGGCAGGTCCGCTATCCGGCAGGCAGACAGGAGCAGGAAACCAGTCACGGCCGGTGTTTGGGGTGGGTGGGATCCCAGAGCCAAGGAAGGGCAAAGGATTTTTTTTGTGTGCCAATGATCCACCTCCCTGAAGGTCTGAGTTGACGAGGAAACCCTCAGTGCTCCCGCCCCTCGGTTCAGCTCACTGGCTGAAACTACAGATCAGGGCCAGGTGATGTCTTTGTTTTTTTTAAAGAGGACCCCACTTGCCTTAATGCAAGTGTCCTGCTCCAAAGAGCAGGCTATCGTCAGGGCTTACCGAATCAGAGAGAGCGAGATTGCTTTCTTTTTAACTGCTCACCTCACCTGGTTTCTACCAGGCCTGGGAAATTGAAATTGGGCCCAATTGGGCTAATCAGGTTAAAACTGCTTTCAGTTATTGAATTTATACCTTGCCGTGGAATATTTTCACATCTGGTCGCATGCAGGAAATTCTATTGAAGAGAAGCACTAGGTCAACGAAATAACCAATATTCTGTTTTTATTTAACCTTACCTGAAGTACTCATTCTGTCTGAAAAAAGCTTTCTCCCTTTGCAATGCCTCAGCCAAGGTCAGTTGTTCATTAATGTCTTGCTGTCCACGGCATCTGACAACCATGTAACCTTTATTCAAAGCAACGACCTCATTCCTCATGATTTTAAGGATGCTTTCCTCTGTGCCCTTGTCGACCAGGTCCGGCTTTGTTAATATACCTGGATATTCAAAACGTCAATGATAAGGCTTCAGTGATGAACAAAAAAAAACAAAAATCACAGTGCAGACACTGGTCATTCAGCCCATCGAGTCTGCGCAGGAGCCATTTTGTCAAAGCTCGCTCACTTGCACTCTCTCCATACTTATTAGTATTTCACTTCATCCTATTTTTTTTTTGAAGCTGGGAAATGGAATACTTTTTACAATGGGATCCAGTGTCCAATGAAGTGTTACTAGGTCAGGTACAACATGGGTCATACAGAGAAGGACATGGGCAACAGGCGCCATGGGAACACCATAACCTCCTAGTCACACGTCACCAGGGGGGAAAAAAAAAATACAACTGCAGTGTTTTGGGGAAAGAGTGCAACTTGAATTGCCCTTCGAAATGAGCCAGCACTGACTCGATGGTCCTTCTGTCCTGTACCATTCTGATTCTCTAAGAAGGTGTGGATCGGGGGATGCAAAGATTCCAGATATCGGTTTTCCTGTACCCTGCTCAGCGAGCACGCCTGCTGAAGCAAACCACAGCCGGCCCGTGAAGGTGGAAGTGGGGCCCTTTAGGGGAGGAAACCTGCCATCCTTCCCTGGTCTGGCCTATAGGTAACTCCAGACTCTCACATTGTGGTTGGCTCTTAACTGCCCTCTGAAATGGCTGAGCAAGCCACTCCGTTCAAGGGCAGTCAGGGATGGGCAACAAATGCTGACCCAGCCAGTGAATCCCACATCCCATGAAAGAACGGGGTCGGGGGGGGGGGGATAAAAAACTCCTGTGCATTTTCATCACCAAGTTCTCCACGGGAGATGAAGCCAATCAAAGTGTGATATTCTGAGGGGTGTATTACACAACGTGTGGGCAGGTAAGGACCTGGAAGCATATTAAAGTTGCTGCCATTTTGTAAGCCAGAATGATGAAGCAGAGCTGTCATCCATTTTGTAAAGTCTGGAACTGGACAGGATTGTATTGTTGGCAGTGGATTCACGGGCCGAGTTCAGCTGCGCGCTTTTCTGCTGAAGAAAATGAATTTTTAAAATCGTCGTCACTCCAGCTGATGTCCCCACATCAAAACGACTGACTTCCATTTGAAAAACGGAACTTCTGGTGTTCTGCCGACATAGCAGAAACTCGGCCCACTCAAAGGGGAGCTGCCGGGTCCAGACCAGGCAGCTAGCAAACCTAATCAGGCACCATAAAAGATGGAAATTTTACTTTGAGGCAAAAAGGGTGACTAATTTTCTATGCATTTCGATGTGCATTTTTATCTCCAAACTTCACTATTCCAATGTCCTCTTAGCCTGCCCAGCCCCCCCACACCCCCACCCCCACCCACCGCACAACACCTTGCACCCTCCAACAACTTCAGCTTGTCTAAAATAAACTTAGCTGCCCATTTTCTAACTTGTGCCATGCCCCCCCCCTCATCCCTGACCTTACATTGGCTCCTGGTCCAGCAACATCATGATTATCAAATTCTCATGTCTGTTTTCAAATCCCTCCATGGCCTCACCCCTCCTTATCTTTAATCCCCTCTGGCCTTAAAACCCTTCAAGATTCCTGCCCTACTTCAAGTCTGAAATCTTATGAAGCCTCAATTTTCATCGCTCCACCACCCGCGGCCATACCATCAGTTGCCAGGGCCCTAAACCCTTGGTGTTCCCTCCTTAAATCTCTCTGCCTCTCCTCCCTCCTCATTTAAGACACTCCTTAAAACCTAACTCCCAGCTAGCACTTGGTCACCTGTCCTAGTTTCACCTCATGTGGCTCAGTGTCAAATTGTGTTTGACAACACACCTGTGAAGTCTCTCAGGATGTTTTAGTACATTAATGGCATGAGAGGAATGCAAGTTGTTATACAATCAGAACCAATCATGATTGGCCTTGTGCATTTTTACAATAACAAACACCGAAAAGAAACGAGGAGCTTTCTTCCTACCTAATGTTCTCCCTCCTGAAGGGTCTGCTTCCTGAGCCATTTTCAAGGCCTCTGTGGTTGCTATGTCAACATTACATGGGATGACAACAAGGTTAATGGTCTTATCTTCATTAATGTAGGAACTGATCAGCTGCTTGATCTAAAGAAATTGGGAAGAAAAATCAATAAAAATAGAGTCATAGAGGTCTACAGCAGAGAAAAAGGCCCTTTGGCCCATCGCGTCTGCGCCGCTCAAACAAGTACCTAACTAATCCCATTTTCCAGCACTAGGCCCATAGCCTTGTATGCCATGGCATTGCAAGTGCACATCCAAATACTCCTTAAATGTTATGAGAGTTTCTGCCTCTGCCACCCTTTCAGGCAGAGAGTTCCAGATTCCCACCACCCTCTGGGTGAAAAAATTCTTCCTCACATCCCCTCTAAACCTCCTGCCCCTTACTTTAAATCTATGCCCCCTGGTTATTGATCCCTGCACCCAAGGGGAAAAGTTCCTTCCTGTCGACCCTACCTATGCACATCAATTTTATGTATCTCAATCATGGCCCCCCTCAATCTCCTCCGCTCCAGGGAATATAACCCCAGTCTACCCAATCTCTACTCATAATTAAAACTCTCCAGCCCAAGCAACATCCTGGTAAATCTCCTCTGTACTCTCTCTAGTGCAATCACTAGATTCCAGAACTGCATGCAATACTCTAGCTGTGGACTAACTAGCGTTTTATACAGTTCCAGCATAACCTCCCTGCTCTTATATTCTATGCCTCAGTTAATAAAGGCAAGTATCCCATATGCCTTCTTAACCACTGTATCTACCTGTCCCGCTACCTTAAGAGACCGGTGGACATGTACACCAAGATCCCTCTGATCCTCGGTATTTCCCTGGGTCCTACCATTCATCGTGTATTCCCATGCCTTGTTGTCCTGCCAAATGCATCACCTCACACTTATTCAGATTAAATTCCATTTGCCACTGATCAGTCCATCTGACCAGCCCGTCTATATCCTCCTGTAATCTAAGACTATCCTCCTCACTATTTAGCACCCCACCAATTTTTGTGTCATCCGCGAACTTACTGATCAACCTTCCTATATTCAAGTCTAAATCGTTTATATATACCACAAACAGCAAGGGGCCCAACACCAATCCCTGTGGAATCCCACTGGACACAGGCATCCAGTCACAAAAATACCCCTCGACCATCATCCTCTGCTTCCTGCCACTCAGCCAATTCTGGATCCAATTTGCCAAATTGCCTTGGATCCCATGGGCTCTTACCTTCATTATCAGTCTCCCATGCGGGACCTTATCAAAAGCTTTGCTGAAGTCCAAGTAGACTACGTCAATTGCATTGCCCTCATCTACACATCTGGTCACCTCTTGGAAATTTTCAGTCAAATTAATCAGACATGACCTCCCCTTAACAAAACCATGCTGACTGTCCTTGATTAATCCCTGCCTCTCCAAGTGTAGATTAATTCTGTCCCTCAGAATTGCTCCCAATAGTTTCCCCACCACTGAGGTTAGACTGACTGGCCTGTAATTCCCTGGTTTATCCCTTCCTCCCTTCTTGAATAACGGTATCACATTGGCTGCCCTCCAGTCCTCTGGCACCTCTCCTGTGGCCAGAGAGGTATTGAAAATTATTGCCAGTTCCCCTGCTACCTCTTCCCTTGCCTCACTCAACAACCTGGGATACATTTCATCCAGGCCTAGAGATTTCTCTACTTTTAAGCCTGACAGGCTACTTAGAACCTTCTCCCTTTCTATGCTAATTTCTTTAATTATATCACAGTCCTTCTTCCTGATTTCCATACCTACGTTGTCCCTCTCACTTGTGAACACCAACACAAAAGTGTTCATTTAGGACCCTACCTATGTCTTCTGGCTCCACACACAAATTACCACTATGGTCCTTAATCGGCCCTACTCTTTCCCTAGTTATCCTCTTACTCTTAAAAGTACTTGTATAATAACTTTGGATTTTCCTTTATTTTACCTGCCAATGTTTTTTCATGTCCCCTTTTTGCTCTCCTAATTTCCTTTTTAAGTTCCCCCCTATACATTCTATACTCCTCTAGGGCTTCCGCTGTTTTGAGCCCTCGGTACCTGCCATAAGCCTCCCTTTTTCTCTTTATCCAATCCTGTATATCCCTCGACATCCAGGGTTCCCTGGATTTGTTGGTCCCACCCTTTATCTTTACAGGAATATGTTGGCCCTGTACTCTCCCTATTTCCTTCTTGAATGAGTCCCACTGCTCTGATGCAGATTTTCCTAAAAGTAGCTGCTCCCAGTCCACTCTGGCCAAATCATATCTGATCTTATTAAAATCAACCTTCCCCCAATTTAGAATTCTGATTTCTGGCCCACCCTTGTCCTTTTCCATAACAACCTTGAATCTAACCGAGTTATGATCATCTATCTGCAAAATGCTCCCCCCACTGATACCTTTACCACTTGCCTGGCTTCATTCCCTAAAATTAAGTCCAGGGTGGCCCCCTCTCTTGTAGGACCTTCTACGTACTGGCTTAAAAAGCTTTCCTGGATGCATTTTAAGAATTCCGCTCCCTCTAAACCTATCACACTATGACTAACCCAGTTAATGTTGGGGAAGTTGAAATCCCCCACTATTACTAACCTATTATTTTTACACTTCTCTGAAATTTGCCTACATATCTGATCTTTTATTTCTCCCTGACTGTTTGGGGGACCATAGTACACTCCCAGTAATGTGATTGCTCCTTTTTTGTTTTTCAGTTCTACGCATATGGCTTCATTTCAGAAGCCTTCAAAGATGTCATCCCTCCTTAACTGCTGTAATTCATTCCTTGATCAATATTGTAATATCCCCTCCTCTTTTACCTCATTCCCTGTCTCGCTTGAAGACCCTACATCCTGGAATATTGAGCTGCCAATCCTGCCCCTCTCTCAACCATGTCTCTGTGACAGCAATGACATCATACTTCCATGTGTTAATTTGTGCTCTCAATTCATCTGCCTTATTTGTCAGACTCCTTGCATTAAAATAAATACCATCCAACCTTGCCAAACTCCCTTGTTCCTTAACTGGCCTATAATTTCTATGCCTTCCAGACTCACTTGCTCTCTCTTCTAATTTTGGCTAGAGGAAAAAAAAACATGGATTCATGTAATGCCTTTCATGGCCTCAGGATATTCTAAAACACTTTACGACCAATGAAGTAATGTTATAATGTAACATCCAATTTATGCACAGAAAATAATTAACAATACTAAAAGAATGCTGGGCTTTATATCCAGTGAACCAGAATACAAGGATGTCAATTGTATATTGATTTGTGTTTAATTGTGGGCAGGTGGTGGGCCTAAAATATAAATATAAATAGACCCAGATTGAAACGGTGGTGCCTGGGTTAGGAGATGCTTGCTTGTACCCTAACTGTGTCAGTAAATATTTATGAAGTGTGTAAAGATTGACTTCAGTTATATCCTTCACCAGCTGGCTTTCTGGATTATAACAAACGGGGTAGAGGTTACGCTCCTTGTTGAACTACTGATCTCATTGAATAGTGGAGCAGGCTTGAGGGACTAAATGGCCTGCCCCGATACTATATTCTTCAGCAATGTCGCACAAATAGGAATATCATAATGATTAAATAATGCCTTTTTTTTAAAAAAAAATGTTGATCAGGACACAAGGGTCTTCCCTGCTCTTATTAAAAATAGTGGGATCTTTTGAGTCCACCTGAGACACCAGACGGAGCCTCGGTTTAAAGCCTTATCTGAAAGATAGCACCCATGATAGTGCAGCACTCCTTCAGTACAGTGCTGAACAGGCTGCTATCACTGAACCACAGCTGACACCGTGAAGAGGGAGTGGAATTCAAATGCAAACTTGATCTTCAAATATCAGGAGGGAGCTGGCCACGAGGAGTGGGCAAGGGTCAGGTTCAGGAGAGTGCAAAAAAAAAAACGAGACAGACAAGAGAAAAAAAACGAGCAAGGGAAAGAGGTGGGAGTGAGACAGACAAGTGGAATGAAGGGTGAAATGGACAGGTAAACCTAAAACAAGAGAGACAAAAAGCAGAGATGAGAGAGGAGGATCAAGACGGTGGAACAATAAATGTGACCAGGAGAGAGCGAGAGAGAGAGAGCGTGAGAGAGAGAGTGAAACATACCACTCTCTCTCAGATTATTTACCACGGTTTCATAATTAAAGTTGTCTGGCAGCCAGCAGGGTACTTAATACATTATATTGTGACAGTGACTGCTGTGATTGCTCCGCTGGCCTGCTGTTGGTTCCTGCATTACCTGCTCTCCAATATCCTGTGGCTGATTACCAACCGCCACTCTTGCTATTCCTGGCAGATCAATTAACGTTAGATCAGGAGAATTGCTGGACTCCACTTCCAGACTGATTAGCTCAGAGCTGATTCCAAGGTCCTTTCCAGCCATGGTGTTCTGAGCTGGAAACCAAAGCAAACTCAGCATCAATCACACAGCATAATCTCCTGACAGAAATCCACAGAGCGCGCAGGGATAAATTGATTCTTTCCTCCCCATTGTCAGATTAGTCGCTGTCGTTTACCTTTCTCTGCCCGTCAGGATAAGTAAACGATTGCTGCTCCAAACGCCTGAGAGAGGGCTGAGTCCATAAGGAAGACCTCACTGCAGCGACTAAGTTCCATTGCCCTAGTCTGTACTTGATACTTTACCTGTCTGTGCTTTTCCTAGACACACTGAACTCAATTTATATTTTGTGGGGTTAGGGGAGGAGAAGGTGGGAGGGCTGGTGGTGGGCACATTTGAGACAGTTCAGAAGGCTGGGGGGGAAACCCTCTTCCCCCAATGGGATGGCAGAATGAAGCTTGAGCCTTTTTAAAAACAGGAGTGACTCTCTCTCCAAAGTGGCCGAACTGATCACTGGACCGGGGCCTGGGCAGGGTCGGCACTGGACCGGGGCCTGGGCAGGGTCGGCACTGGACCGGGGCCTGGGCAGGGTCGGCACTGGACCGGGGCCTGGGCAGGGTCGGCACTGGACCGGGGCCTGGGCAGGGTCGGCACTGGACCGGGGCCTGGGCAGGGTCGGCACTGGACCGGGGCCTGGGCAGGGTCGGCACTGGACCGGGGCCTGGGCAGGGTCGGCACTGGACCGGGGCCTGGGCAGGGTCGGCACTGGACCGGGGCCTGGGCAGGGTCGGCACTGGACCGGGGCCTGGGCAGGGTCGGCACTGGACCGGGGCCTGGGCAGGGTCGGCACTGGACCGGGGCCTGGGCAGGGTCGGCACTGGACCGGGGCCTGGGCAGGGTCGGCACTGGACCGGGGCCTGGGCAGGGTCGGCACTGGACCGGGGCCTGGGCAGGGTCGGCACTGGACCGGGGCCTGGGCAGGGTCGGCACTGGACCGGGGCCTGGGCAGGGTCGGCACTGGACCGGGGCCTGGGCAGGGTCGGCACTGGACCGGGGCCTGGGCAGGGTCGGCACTGGACCGGGGCCTGGGCAGGGTCGGCACTGGACCGGGGCCTGGGCAGGGTCGGCACTGGACCGGGGCCTGGGCAGGGTCGGCACTGGACCGGGGCCTGGGCAGGGTCGGCACTGGACCGGGGCCTGGGCAGGGTCGGCACTGGACCGGGGCCTGGGCAGGGTCGGCACTGGACCGGGGCCTGGGCAGGGTCGGCACTGGACCGGGGCCTGGGCAGGGTCGGCACTGGACCGGGGCCTGGGCAGGGTCGGCACTGGACCGGGGCCTGGGCAGGGTCGGCACTGGACCGGGGCCTGGGCAGGGTCGGCACTGGACCGGGGCCTGGGCAGGGTCGGCACTGGACCGGGGCCTGGGCAGGGTCGGCACTGGACCGGGGCCTGGGCAGGGTCGGCACTGGACCGGGGCCTGGGCAGGGTCGGCACTGGACCGGGGCCTGGGCAGGGTCGGCACTGGACCGGGGCCTGGGCAGGGTCGGCACTGGACCGGGGCCTGGGCAGGGTCGGCACTGGACCGGGGCCTGGGCAGGGTCGGCACTGGACCGGGGCCTGGGCAGGGTCGGCACTGGACCGGGGCCTGGGCAGGGTCGGCACTGGACCGGGGCCTGGGCAGGGTCGGCACTGGACCGGGGCCTGGGCAGGGTCGGCACTGGACCGGGGCCTGGGCAGGGTCGGCACTGGACCGGGGCCTGGGCAGGGTCGGCACTGGACCGGGGCCTGGGCAGGGTCGGCACTGGACCGGGGCCTGGGCAGGGTCGGCACTGGACCGGGGCCTGGGCAGGGTCGGCACTGGACCGGGGCCTGGGCAGGGTCGGCACTGGACCGGGGCCTGGGCAGGGTCGGCACTGGACCGGGGCCTGGGCAGGGTCGGCACTGGACCGGGGCCTGGGCAGGGTCGGCACTGGACCGGGGCCTGGGCAGGGTCGGCACTGGACCGGGGCCTGGGCAGGGTCGGCACTGGACCGGGGCCTGGGCAGGGTCGGCACTGGACCGGGGCCTGGGCAGGGTCGGCACTGGACCGGGGCCTGGGCAGGGTCGGCACTGGACCGGGGCCTGGGCAGGGTCGGCACTGGACCGGGGCCTGGGCAGGGTCGGCACTGGACCGGGGCCTGGGCAGGGTCGGCACTGGACCGGGGCCTGGGCAGGGTCGGCACTGGACCGGGGCCTGGGCAGGGTCGGCACTGGACCGGGGCCTGGGCAGGGTCGGCACTGGACCGGGGCCTGGGCAGGGTCGGCACTGGACCGGGGCCTGGGCAGGGTCGGCACTGGACCGGGGCCTGGGCAGGGTCGGCACTGGACCGGGGCCTGGGCAGGGTCGGCACTGGACCGGGGGGCCTGGGCAGGGTCGGCACTGGACCGGGGCCTGGCCAGGGTCGGCACTGGACCGGGGCCTGGCCAGGGTCGGCACTGGACCGGGGCCGGCCAGGGTCGGCACTGGACCGGGGCCTGGCCAGGGTCGGCACTGGACCGGGGCCTGGGCAGGGTCGGCACTGGACCGGGGCCTGGGCCAGGGTCGGCACTGGACCGGGGCCTGGGCAGGGTCGGCACTGGACCGGGGCCTGGGCAGGGTCGGCACTGGACCGGGGCCTGGGCAGGGTCGGCACTGGACCGGGGCCTGGGCAGGGTCGGCACTGGACCGGGGCCTGGGCAGGGTCGGCACTGGACCGGGGCCCTGGCCAGGGTCGGCACTGGACCGGGGCCTGGGCAGGGTCGGCACTGGACCGGGGCCTGGGCAGGGTCGGCACTGGACCGGGGCCTGGCCAGGGTCGGCACTGGACCGGGGCCTGGCCAGGGTCGGCACTGGACCGGGGCCTGGCCAGGGTCGGCACTGGACCGGGGCCTGGCCAGGGTCGGCACTGGACCGGGGCCTGGCCAGGGTCGGCACTGGACCGGGGCCTGGCCAGGGTCGGCACTGGACCGGGGCCTGGCCAGGGTCGGCACTGGACCGGGGCCTGGCCAGGGTCGGCACTGGACCGGGGCCTGGCCAGGGTCGGCACTGGACCGGGGCCTGGCCAGGGTCGGCACTGGACCGGGGCCTGGCCAGGGTCGGCACTGGACCGGGGCCTGGCCAGGGTCGGCACTGGACCGGGGCCTGGCCAGGGTCGGCACTGGACCGGGGCCTGGCCAGGGTCGGCACTGGACCGGGGCCTGGCCAGGGTCGGCACTGGACCGGGGCCTGGCCAGGGTCGGCACTGGACCGGGGCCTGGCCAGGGTCGGCACTGGACCGGGGCCTGGCCAGGGTCGGCACTGGACCGGGGCCTGGCCAGGGTCGGCACTGGACCGGGGCCTGGGCAGGGTCGGCACTGGACCGGGGCCTGGGCAGGGTCGGCACTGGACCGGGGCCTGGGCAGGGTCGGCACTGGACCGGGGCCTGGGCAGGGTCGGCACTGGACCGGGGCCTGGGCAGGGTCGGCACTGGACCGGGGCCTGGGCAGGGTCGGCACTGGACCGGGGCCTGGCAGGGTCGGCACTGGACCGGGGCCTGGGCAGGGTCGGCACTGGACCGGGGCCTGGCCAGGGTCGGCACTGGACCGGGGCCTGGCAGGGTCGGCACTGGACCGGGGCCTGGGCAGGGTCGGCACTGGACCGGGGCCTGGCCAGGGTCGGCACTGGACCGGGGCCTGGCCAGGGTCGGCACTGGACCGGGGCCTGGGCCAGGGTCGGCACTGGACCGGGGCCTGGGCAGGGTCGGCACTGGACCGGGGCCTGGGCCAGGGTCGGCACTGGACCGGGGCCTGGCCAGGGTCGGCACTGGACCGGGGCCTGGCCAGGGTCGGCACTGGACCGGGGCCTGGCCAGGGTCGGCACTGGACCGGGGCCTGGCCAGGGTCGGCACTGGACCGGGGCCTGGCCAGGGTCGGCACTGGACCGGGGCCTGGCCAGGGTCGGCACTGGACCGGGGCCTGGCCAGGGTCGGCACTGGACCGGGGCCTGGCCAGGGTCGGCACTGGACCGGGGCCTGGCCAGGGTCGGCACTGGACCGGGGCCTGGCCAGGGTCGGCACTGGACCGGGGCCTGGCCAGGGTCGGCACTGGACCGGGGCCTGGCCAGGGTCGGCACTGGACCGGGGCCTGGCCAGGGTCGGCACTGGACCGGGGCCTGGCCAGGGTCGGCACTGGACCGGGGCCTGGCCAGGGTCGGCACTGGACCGGGGCCTGGCCAGGGTCGGCACTGGACCGGGGCCTGGCCAGGGTCGGCACTGGACCGGGGCCTGGCCAGGGTCGGCACTGGACCGGGGCCTGGCCAGGGTCGGCACTGGACCGGGGCCTGGCCAGGGTCGGCACTGGACCGGGGCCTGGCCAGGGTCGGCACTGGACCGGGGCCTGGCCAGGGTCGGCACTGGACCGGGGCCTGGCCAGGGTCGGCACTGGACCGGGGCCTGGCCAGGGTCGGCACTGGACCGGGGCCTGGCCAGGGTCGGCACTGGACCGGGGCCTGGCCAGGGTCGGCACTGGACCGGGGCCTGGCCAGGGTCGGCACTGGACCGGGGCCTGGCCAGGGTCGGCACTGGACCGGGGCCTGGCCAGGGTCGGCACTGGACCGGGGCCTGGCCAGGGTCGGCACTGGACCGGGGCCTGGCCAGGGTCGGCACTGGACCGGGGCCTGGCCAGGGTCGGCACTGGACCGGGGCCTGGCCAGGGTCGGCACTGGACCGGGGCCTGGCCAGGGTCGGCACTGGACCGGGGCCTGGCCAGGGTCGGCACTGGACCGGGGCCTGGCCAGGGTCGGCACTGGACCGGGGCCTGGCCAGGGTCGGCACTGGACCGGGGCCTGGCCAGGGTCGGCACTGGACCGGGGCCTGGCCAGGGTCGGCACTGGACCGGGGCCTGGCCAGGGTCGGCACTGGACCGGGGCCTGGCCAGGGTCGGCACTGGACCGGGGCCTGGCCAGGGTCGGCACTGGACCGGGGCCTGGCCAGGGTCGGCACTGGACCGGGGCCTGGCCAGGGTCGGCACTGGACCGGGGCCTGGCCAGGGTCGGCACTGGACCGGGGCCTGGCCAGGGTCGGCACTGGACCGGGGCCTGGCCAGGGTCGGCACTGGACCGGGGCCTGGCCAGGGTCGGCACTGGACCGGGGCCTGGCCAGGGTCGGCACTGGACCGGGGCCTGGCCAGGGTCGGCACTGGACCGGGGCCTGGCCAGGGTCGGCACTGGACCGGGGCCTGGCCAGGGTCGGCACTGGACCGGGGCCTGGCCAGGGTCGGCACTGGACCGGGGCCTGGCCAGGGTCGGCACTGGACCGGGGCCTGGCCAGGGTCGGCACTGGACCGGGGCCTGGCCAGGGTCGGCACTGGACCGGGGCCTGGCCAGGGTCGGCACTGGACCGGGGCCTGGCCAGGGTCGGCACTGGACCGGGGCCTGGCCAGGGTCGGCACTGGACCGGGGCCTGGCCAGGGTCGGCACTGGACCGGGGCCTGGCCAGGGTCGGCACTGGACCGGGGCCTGGCCAGGGTCGGCACTGGACCGGGGCCTGGCCAGGGTCGGCACTGGACCGGGGCCTGGCCAGGGTCGGCACTGGACCGGGGCCTGGCCAGGGTCGGCACTGGACCGGGGCCTGGCCAGGGTCGGCACTGGACCGGGGCCTGGCCAGGGTCGGCACTGGACCGGGGCCTGGCCAGGGTCGGCACTGGACCGGGGCCTGGCCAGGGTCGGCACTGGACCGGGGCCTGGCCAGGGTCGGCACTGGACCGGGGCCTGGCCAGGGTCGGCACTGGACCGGGGCCTGGCCAGGGTCGGCACTGGACCGGGGCCTGGCCAGGGTCGGCACTGGACCGGGGCCTGGCCAGGGTCGGCACTGGACCGGGGCCTGGCCAGGGTCGGCACTGGACCGGGGCCTGGCCAGGGTCGGCACTGGACCGGGGCCTGGCCAGGGTCGGCACTGGACCGGGGCCTGGCCAGGGTCGGCACTGGACCGGGGCCTGGCCAGGGTCGGCACTGGACCGGGGCCTGGCCAGGGTCGGCACTGGACCGGGGCCTGGCCAGGGTCGGCACTGGACCGGGGCCTGGCCAGGGTCGGCACTGGACCGGGGCCTGGCCAGGGTCGGCACTGGACCGGGGCCTGGCCAGGGTCGGCACTGGACCGGGGCCTGGCCAGGGTCGGCACTGGACCGGGGCCTGGCCAGGGTCGGCACTGGACCGGGGCCTGGCCAGGGTCGGCACTGGACCGGGGCCTGGCCAGGGGCGGCACTGGACCGGGGCTGGCCAGGGTCGGCACTGGACCGGGGCCTGGCCAGGGTCGGCACTGGACCGGGCCTCTGGCCAGGGTCGGCACTGGACCGGGCCTGGCCAGGGTCGGCACTGGACCGGGCCTCCCGGGCCTGGCCTCACGGGTCGGGCACTGGACCGGGGCC